>NC_091727.1:89542045-89845075 GCF_042477335.2 Ovis canadensis
TAAGAAAGCAAAATATGTTAGAAACACTTTTTGTTGCAGAGTCTGAAACATAAAGGTCTTTTTATTGAGAAAACTGAAGATATACCTTAAATGTAGATACATTCAATTCTGTTAAGGGATTTATTCAAACCATTTTAGTAAAAGTATGGCTGATTAAATCATTCAGTACATGTCAAAGCATCTAATCTGCTTAACCCTCAAAACTTAGGAGTTATGTGTCAGAAATTTTACCCAGATCCACTATTTTACACTATTAAACTTTTGCTTGGAAAATAATTTATATTACCTAGGATATTTTAGTAAAATTTTGAGTCTTAATTATACTGCTACTGTTGCTACTGCTAAGTCGCTTCAGTCGTATCTGACTCTGCACGACCCCATAGATGGCAGCCCACCAGCCTCCCCATCCCTGGGATTCTCCAGGCAAGAACATTGGAGTGGGTTGCCATTTCCTTCTCCAATGCATGAAAGCGAAAAGTGAAAGTGAGGTCGCTCAGTTGTCTCTGACTCTTCGCGATCCCATGGACTGCAGCCTTCCAGGCTCTTCCATCCATCGGATTTTCCAGGCAAGAGTACTGGAGTGGGGTGCCATTGCCTTCTCCCTTAATTATACAGTGGCATTAAATTTGGAGACTTTTGATTGGTCCTGTGGCATGTCAGCTTCCACTCACTTAAACAATGTCATTGGTATTTTTTCCTAATTAAAAATTTTAGTGTGCGGTACATTCACACACACATACAGATGAAAAAAATTCACTAAACAATATGACTTGGAGAGCCATGAAAAGATAGTTGGTGTAGGTGGGATTTATGGAAAGAAAGAATCAAATTGGAACTGGACAGCACGAGTGAGAACGTTTAAACAAATAGAAGTTAATTTGGTTAATCAATGGTTAAGAAATATAAGGCAAGCAGTTAATAAATGCTTTAGTTAGTAACCCAGCATGCTGGTTGACTTTTCAACTGTTAAAGATGCTTCACAGTTGCTTATGACAGTATTTTATGTATGTGTGTGTTCTCATTTGCTTCAGTCATGTCTCTTTGTGACCCCATGGACTATATAGCCCACCAGGCTCCTTTACCCATGGTATTTTCCAGGCAAAAATACTGAAGTGGGTTGCTGTACTCTTCTCCAGGGGGGTCTACTAGATCCAGGGATTGAACCCACAAGTCTTGCATTACAGATGGGTTGTTTACCAACTAAGCCACCAGGAAAACCCTATTTTATGTACAGTATGTACATAATGTACTATGAATTTGGTTTTAAAAGCTTTCTTTTTCTCTCCCTGTGTGAGGTCAGAAAATACTTCTGCTGGAATTTTTTAGCTAAAAAAATTAGCTGTTTTGATGCCATGTGGGCTTTGTTTTGAACAAGTGAGCATGATGACTGTTTCTATCCTGCTTTCTCTGAAACAATTGCCCTTGCAAGAGGGAATTGGGGAAGATCATTTGGAATAAACATGAGAGCTTTTATATTGGCATTGTCTGATTTTGTGTGACAAAGAGGTTTACAGAACATCAAAGAGGGAAGAGAAGTTAGAAATTTGTGATTCTAACTTCATTTTACAGATAGGGGCCCCGAAACCTTGACATGGTGAGCACTTGACTTTGTCACTGACGTAGTTAGCTCTTCTTCCTGAATTGTATCTTTCTCTCCACTAGATCATGAGCCTCTTGAGAACAGGCACTGTTTTACTTATCTTTATGACGCCTTTGACGCCTTGTGCAGGGGTGTGCTGAGGCTTCCAGGCAGTAGACACTCAATAAATACTTATTGAATGAATATGTTAAATGAATTGTTAGTCAAGATGAATTTTATAGGCCACTATACTCAGACATTTAAGTGGTATAACGATTTTGGTATAACTCAGGTTCCTCTCTATTTTGAACTTTTCTTACCTCTAGAGAAGAAGACTTAATTTTGCCAATTCAAGGTCAATCTTGTAACAGGTTTAATGAGTACATAGTTCAGGATTCTTTTCCCAACTTCTTTCCACAATGGCACTGAGGTCTCATGTGCTTGCTTAGGTATCAATATATCTGACACTTGTTATGCATCCCTTCAGATTCTCTTCTTATTTCAGCCACCAATTTGTCACCAGGTAAGCACCTCTTGCCTTAGTAATGCTGAAGTGTGAGGTGCTTCAGAAATTACTCACAGCCTGTGCATGCACAGCATGGAAATGGGAAGGAGTTGATGACCTCTGAGGCAAAACTGTGACATGGGGCTAGTTGACATGCACGTTTCAATTTCTTCCCCAAGAAGATGGATGTCACATAGCTTGAGATATTCCATTAGATCAAGCAGCCATTTGCCTTTTGCAGTGGCCAACTCACTAATGAGTTCTAATTTTAGTTCTACCCCTTCCCTGAGTTATTCTCCTGTACCTCATCCTTGATTCCTGGGATCACGCTTATAAGAGAAGTCTTTGTGTCGGTTTTCCTTCCAGAGGACTTGGACTAAGACAGATAGTGGGGAGGATACCAGACCCAAGGATGGCTGCTCTGCCCTGAAATGGACTTACTTCCCTCTTTGTTTAGTCATCTTCACCCCCCCTCCCCCATCATGCTGCCATTTGTTGAGATGTTTCATTCCCATCAAGTCCCATTCCTGGGCTTCAGGTTCCTGTTGTGTGTGCTGAGAGTGGCCTAGAACTGAACTTTTGAGGCCCTTCCAGATCCACCACACTGTGGACTTCAGGGAATGTATGAACTGTTGCCCACACACTCTCAGGATTGTTGGGGATTCTGGGAGGCCCATCTGCCAGGTGACCCATGCATCCATCTTTTTTTTCCTCTCTGGAGCCATGAGGGTTTGAAGATGACTCTGTGAGTCTTTTTGCCTCCCAGAGCATGAGATATGGGTCTTCTTAATCTTTATTCCAAAATTTATCTGGAGCTCCATCACCTCCTGGTCCTGATCAGCCTATGAGGCCTCATCAGTGCCTGTCTGGCACTTTTCTTGGACTATTTCTTCCCTACTCAATGCCCCCTCCCCCCGCCCCATCACTCACATGAAATCTTAAACAAATTTGGATGGGAAGGATGAAGTTAATTGTGAACGTTATTCTTTTCCCATTGCTTAGACCAAGGCCTTGTCTTCGGAGGCTCAAAGACGTAGGCTCTTGTGACCTAAAGAAAATCTTTCCTCTAAGAACAATTGTCTGTGTCTTGAGTTCAGAATTTTGACTGGGAAAATTAGAAGGTCAGCCCTGGCCAGTTCTTTGCTTTCATATTTCTGTTCTAACAACCTGCCCTAGGGCAACAAGTATGCAATGCTGTAGCTGCCTGGACTGAGAACCATGATGTGGCAGATCAATTAGCAAGAGTTTTAATGTTTCATAATACTGCCTCAACCCTAATGAAAGCCTGGATGTTAAGGCTAATCTTGGAGTTTTTCTTTGGTGTAACCATCACTTCCTGACTCAGTACCCTTCTTTCTTCTTTGTGCAACTCTCCTTCATATATAAAGCCATCCATGTCTTCCTCATTAAACTCCTCTCAGTAGTCACTAAAGTCAATTTTTATAACATTCTTGATATCAAAATATCCTTTTCTATAGGGGCATTGACTTGTAATTCTGTTGAATTGGTCTTAGATCTAAACTACCAGGTCAATGTTTGTTGTGGGGGAAGAGAGGATTTGGTACTATTATTTAATTAAATAATTTTTGGCTGTGCAGCATGTGGGAACTTAGTTCCCTTACCAGGGATTGAACCCACTCTCCCTGCAGTGGAAGCTCAGAGTGGTGACCACTGAACCACCAGGGAAGTCCTTGGGGGAAGAGGATTGATTAACCAGATCCTTCTGTGCCCTCAGATAAAGCATTCCCTTTACTAGATTCAGAGGCCTCCTCCCTTTTCCTTGCTCTTTATACTATTTTAAAAATTGAGACATAATAGACATACCATAAAATCAATCCATTTGAATTATGCAATTCATTGGTTTTTAGTTTACATATAGAGTTGTGTGACTATTGCTACTATCTAATTCCAGCACATTTTCATCACCATAAAAAAGGAACCCTGTACCAATTAGTAGTCATTCCCTGTTTTCACTCCTGCCAGCTCCTGACAAACACTAATCTATCCAGCTCTGTAGATTTGTCTATTCTGTACATTTCATATTAATGGAGTAATATAAATAATATGTTGGGCTTCCTTGGTGGCTCAGTGGTAAAGAATCTACCTGCCAATGCAGGACATATGGGAGAGGTGGGTTCAGTCCTGGGTCAGGAAGATCCCCTGGAGAAGGGTATGGCAACCTACTCCAGTATTCTTGCCTGGAGAAATCCATGGACAGAGAAGCCTGGTGAGCTACAGTCCACCGGATTGTAAAGAGTCAGATATGACTGAGCGACTAACACTTTCACTTTTTTTCCACTATTATTAATAACCACAACACTATATATTAGATCCCCAGAACTTATACGTCTTATAACTGGGAGTTTGTACCCTTTCACCAACATCTGTCCTGTTCCCCTATCCATTAGCCCCTAGGAACTACCACTGTACTCCAAGTTCTTATGAGTTAGCTTTTTTAGACTCCACATATAAGTGATATCATACAGTTTTTGTCTTCTTCTGACTTATTGCACTTAGCATGATGCCCTCCAGGTTCACCTAATAGATCACAAGGGACAAGATTTCATTCTTTCTCATGAATGGATAATATTCCATTATTTATGAGAGGGTGTGTGTGTATATGTGTGTCTGTATGTATAATCACGTTTCTTTCTTTCTTTTTGACTGTGCTGGGCCTTCATTGGTGTGTGTGGGCTTTCTCTAGTTGAGGCAAGTAGGGGCCACTCTCTAGTTGTGGCGCATGGGCTTCTCATTTTGGGAGCATGGGCTCTAGGCAGGTGGGCTAGAAGTAGTTGTGGCTCAGGGGCTTCAGAGTGCAGGCTCAGTAGTTGTAGTGCAAGAGCTTATGGTGCAGTTGCTCTGTGGCACGTGGAATCTTCCCAGACCAGGGATTGACCCCATGTCCCCTTTATTGACAGGTGGATTCTTTACCACTGGACCACCAGGGAAGTCCTGGTGTTTTATAAATCACACTTAAAAAATAATTTCCAAGTGATGCTTTATGTTTTGCTGACAGTATTAGTTGCGACATGATAACATTCAGTAACAGACCCAATACATTCATTCACTGAGAGGCATTTAGGATGCTTCCTGTTTTGGCTATGGTGAATAGCGCTACAATGAACATGTGACTTCAGGTGTCTCTCCCAGATACTGATTTAATTTTGTTTAAATATATACCCAGAGGTGAGATTGCTGAATCATGTGGTCGTTCTATTTTTAATTTTTGAGGGGACTTCCATAGTGTTTTCCATAATGGCTACACCAGTTTACATTCCCACCAATACCACACAAGGGTTTCCTTTTCTCTGCATCCTTGCCGATGTTTGTTATCTCTTGTCTTTTTGATAATAGCCTGGTTTTTTTAAAAAAATCAAACTGTAGTTAATTTAGTTAATATAGTTAGTTTAATGACAGAGGATTAGATGGTTGGATGGCATCACCAACTCATTGGACATGAGTTTGAGCAAGCTCTGGGAGTTGGTGATGGACAGGGAAGCCTGGCATGCTGCAGTCATGGGGATGCAAAGAGTCAGACACGACTGGGCGATTGAACTGAACTGACAGCTAATTTATAATGTTATATTTGTTTCAGGGGGCTTCCCTGGTGGCTCAGTGGTAAAGAATCTGCCTGCCAATACAGGAGATGTGGGAGATGTGGGTTTGAGCCCTGGGTCAGAAAGATCCCCTGGAGGGGAAAATGGCAACCCATTCTAGCATTCTTGCCGGGAGAATCCTGTGGACAGAGGAGCCTGATGGGCCGCAGTAAATAGGATCACAAAGAGTCAGACATGACATAGTGAGTGAACAACAGCAATTTGTTTCATATTAACAACAGTGATTCAGTTTTTACAGATTATGCTCTATTTAAACTTATTATAAAATGTTGGCTATACCCCCTGCTTCAGTCATTGCTTCAGTCCTGTACGTTAACACAACCTTGTATCTTATTTATTTTATACCTAATAGTTCTAACCTCTTAATCATCTTCCTGTAACTTGTTCCTCCCTGCAACACCCTCTCCACTAGTAACTGCTACTTTGTTCTCTGCATCTGTGAGTTTGTTTCTGTTTTGTTATATTCTTTTATTTTTTAGATTCCACATTTAAAGAAATCCTATAATATTTGTCTTCCTCTGTCTAACTTACTTCACTAAGCATAGTGCCCTCTTGGTCCATCCTTGTTGCAAATGGAAAAATTTCACTCATTCTTATGACTGAGTAGTATTCCACTGTGTATGTGTGTGTACATACATACATACATACATATTGGGCTTCCCTGGTGGTTCTGATGGTAAGGAATCTGCTTGCAATGCAGGAGACCTGGATTTGATCCCTGGGTCAGGAAGATCCCCTGGAGAAGGGAATGGCTACCCATTCCAGTATTCTTGCTTGGAGAGTCTCATGGATAGAGGAGCCTGGTGGGCTATAGTCCATGGGGTTGCAAAAAGTCAGATAGGACTGAGTGGCTAACACAGCAATGGGAATACACACACACACACACACACACACACACACACACACATATTACATCTTCTTTATCCATTCATCTATTGATGAACACTTAGATTGCTTCTACATCTTGGCTATTGTAAATAATGCTGCTATGAACATTGGGGTGCAGATATCTTTTCCAATTAGTGTTTTCATTTTCTTTGGATATATACCCAGGAGTAGAATTACTGGATCATATGGTAGTTCTCTTTAAATTTTGAGGAACACCCATATTGTTTTCCACAGTGGCTGCACCAATTTATAGTCCCACTAACAGTGTATTCCCTTTTCTTCATATCCTCATCAAAATTTATTCTTTGTTGTCTTTTTGATTATGGCCATTCTGACAGGTGAGAGATGATATCTCATTGTGGTGTTGATTTGCATTTCCCTGATGATTAGTGATGTTGAGCACATTTTGATGACCTGTTGACAATTTGTATGTCTTATTGGGAAAAATCTCTCTTCAGGTCCTTTGCTCATTTTAAAAATTGAAATATTTCTCTTTTGCTTTTTTTTTGCTGCTAAAAAATGAGTTTCTTTTATATTTTATGAGTTTATTTTTTTAAGTAATATTTTTTATTAAAATATTTGAAGTTTTAAAGAACAATTTATGGATCTTATATTATTTTTTAAATCTAGTAAATAATGAGTTTCTTTTATATTTTAGATATAAAATATAAAATATATGGTTTGCAAATATTTTCTTCCATTCCATAGGCTTCCTTTTCATTTTGTTAATTGTTTCCTTTGCTGTAGGGAAACTTTTTCTTTTGATGTAGCCTCACCTGTTTATTTTTGCATCTGTTGCCAGTGCTTTTGATGTCATATCCAAAATAACTTTATCAGTACTTATGTTAAGGAAATTTTACCCTTGTTTCTTCTAGGAGTTCTAAAGGTTCATGTTTTAAATTTAAGTCCTTAGTTCATTTCAAGTTAATTTTTCTGAGTGTTGTGAGTATTGTTTTATCCTTTTGCATGTGGATATACAGTTTTCCAAACATCATTTATTGAAAAGACTATCTTTTGCACTTAATGTATTCTTGGCACGCTTTTCAAAGATTAGTTTACCATATATGCATGGGTTTATTTCTTTGCTGTCTAGTCTATTCCATTGATCTATGTGTCTGTTTTTATGCCAGGACCATAGTGTTTGATTACTATATCTTTGAAATATAGCTTGAAATGATGAATTGTGTTACTTCCAGCTTTGTTCTCCTTAAGAGTGTTTTGGGTATTTAGCTTCTTTTGTGGCTCCATATGAATTTTGCAATTGTTTTTTTTTTTTTCTATTTATGTGAAAAATTCCATTGGAGTTTTGGTAAGGATTGCATTGATTCAGTAGATTGTTTTGGGCAGTATGAACATTTTAGTAAGATTAATCCCTCCAATCCATGAACACAGGATATCTTTCCATTTATTTGGGTTTTCTTCAACTTCTTTCATTAACATTTTATGATTTTCAGCATCCAGATATTTTACCTCCTTAGTCTAATTTATTCCAAAGTATTTTGTTGTTTTTGAGGTGATTATGAATGAGGTTCTTTTCTTTTTTCTTTTTAATGGGGTTAATTTATTTTTCAGATATGTTAGTGTATAGAAGTACAAATGACTTTTCTATATTAATTTTATAACCTGCCACTTTACTGAATTTGTTTATTAGTCCTAAAAATTTACTGTTTGGACTTCTGTATATATAAGGTCATATTATCTGCAAAGAGACATAAGTTTACTTCTTCTTTTCCAAACTGGATGCTTTAGTTTTCTTGCTTAATTATCCTGGCTAGGAATTCTAGTAATATGTTTAATTAGAGTGGTGATAGTGGACACTATTTTCTTGTTCCTGATCTTAGAAGAAATGTTTTCAGTACGGTACTATTAAGTGTGATGTTAGCTGTGAATTTGTCATATATGGCATTTATTAAGTTAAGGTACATTCCTTCTATATCCAATTTATTAAGAGTTTTTGTCATGAAAGAATGTTGAATTGTGTTAGATGTTTTATCTGTATCCATTGAAATGATCTGTTGATTTTTATTCTTTATTCTGTCAGTGTAGTGTATTACATTTACTTGATCATAGTATGTGATCCTTTTAATGTGCTGTTAAATTCATTTTGTTCTTGTCTGGGGATAGTTGCTAACCGGTATTTCTGTGAGGGTGACTACAGCTGGGGAGCTCCTGTTCCACTATTTTGTTCACTCCTTCCTCCATTCCTTTTTTATGGTTGAATAATATTCCATCATGTGGCTAGATCACATTTGATTTATCCATTCACCAGCTAGATAATTGCTTTTTTCTACCTTTTGGCAATTGTCAATTCATAGCGCCACTATGAGTATTTGTGTACAAGTGTCTTAGTATCTGTTTTCAGTTCTTTTGGATATATACTTAAGAGTGAAATTGCTAGGTCATATGGTAACTCTATAGTGAGAAATTGAGAGTTGAGATTTTGAGAAATTGCCCGACTATTTTCCAAAGAGGTTGCACAATTTTATATTCCCACCAGCAATGTACAAGGCTCCAATTTCTCTACATCCACATGAGCACTTGTTGTTTTTATCTAGTCATATTTTTCATAACCTGCCCCTGGTTATTTGAAACCATAAGACTGTGCTTTTAATAAATAGAGACTCATCTTGTCACTTACTGCATGCATCAAGGTCCTTATGAGATTCAGAAGCATATGGACAACACTTTGTAAGAGTTCCTGGTTAATAGTGGGGGCTTTCTACTACTCTAAGGCAAAAGGAAGTTTTCTCAAAGTGTTGACTTGTGTATGGAAATGTACCTGTGTCTTGATTATCCCCAAACATATTCTGCTGAGGTGTCATCTTCACCATTTCAAGTTCAGCCCTTTGAATCAATGCAGCTGAAATTTGGATAAAAATAGAAAATTTACATAGTCCTAAAGACAGAGGAACCAGAGATCAAATTGCCAACATCCGCTGGATCATCAAAAAAGCAAAAGACTTCCAGAAAAACATCTATTTCTGCTTTACTGACTATGCCAAAGCCTTTGACTGTGTGGATCACAATAAACTGTGGAAAATTCTGAAAGAGATGGGAATACAAGACCACCTGACCTGCCTCTTGAGAAACCTGTATGCAGGTCAGGAAGCAACAGTTAGAACTGGACATGGAACAACAGACTGGTTCCAAATAGGAAAAGGATTACTTCAAGGCTGTATATTGTCACCCTGCTTGTTTAACTTATATGCAGAGTACATCATGAGAAATGCTGGGCTGGAAGAAGCATAAGCTGGAATCAAGATTGCCAGGAGAAATATCAATAACCTCAGATATGCAGATGACACCACCTTTATGGCAGAAAGTGAAGAGAAACTAAAAAGCCTCTTGATGAAAGTGAAAGAGGAGAGTGAAAAAGTTGGCTTAAAGCTCAGCATTCAGAAAAGTAACATCATGGCCTCTGGTCCCATCACTTCATGGGAAATAGATGGGGAAACAGTGGAAACAGTGTCAGACTTTTTTTTTTGGGGGGGGGGGCTCCAAAATCACTGCAGATGGTGACTGCAGCCATGAAATTAAAAGACACTTACTCCTTGGAAGAAAGGTTATGACCAACCTAGGAGAAGGCAATGGCACCCCACTCCAGTACTCTTGCCTGAAGAGTCCCATGGACAGAGGAGCCTGGTGGGCTGCAGTCCATGGGGTCGCTAAGAGTCGGACACGACTGAGTGACTTCACTTTCACTTTTCACTTTCATGCACTGGCGAAGGAAATGGCAACCCACTCCAGTGTTATTGCCTGGAGAATCCCAGGAACAGGGGAGCCTGGTGGGCTGCCATCTATGGGGTCGCACAGAGTTGGACACGACTGAAGTAACTTAGCAGCAGCAGATAGCATATTGAAAAGCAGAGACATTACTTTGCCAACAAAGGTCCCTCTAGTCAAGGCTATGGTTTTTCCAGTGGTCATGTATGGATGTGAGAGTTGGACTGTGAAGAAAGCTGAGTGCCGAAGAATTGATGCTTTTGAACTGTGGTGTTGGAGAAGACTCTTGAGAGTCCCTTGGACTGCAAGGAGATCCAACCAGTCCATTCTGAAGGCGATCAGCCCTGGGTGTTCTTTGGAAGGAATGATGCTAAAGGTGAAACTCTAGTACTTTGGCCACCTCATGTGCAGAGTTGACTCATTGGAAAAGACTCTGATGCTGGGAGGGATTGGGGGCAGGAGGAGAAGGGGACGACAGAGGATGAGATGGCTGGATGGCATCACTGACTTGATGGACGTGAGTTTGAGTGAACTCGGGGAGTTGGTGATGGACAGGGATGCTGGCGTGCTGCAATTCATGGGGTCGCAAAGAGTTGGACATTACTGAGTGACTAAACGAACTGAACAGTTACATGCCAGCTCTTTACTGTGCTTTAAACAAAGACAAAACATCATGTGCAAAAACAAACAAAAAATAGTCCAGCATTTTTTCTAAAGATGGAATCCAACCTCCAAAACTAGAAATTCTTACTCTATTTATAAACCTATGAGGAAATGTAATTGCTAATTTTGAAGAATTGAAACCTGAATTGTCAGGTAATATATGTTTTAGATAAGCATTTGAATTAAGATTTCTAAAACATGTTCAATTGCTTAATCTCGAAATAGTTTCTTATTATGTATAATGTGCAGTGTTTAGGGAATAACAGTGATTTAAATTTCTCCATTTTCCAATTTAATGAGGGTATTTTGGAAATACTAATCATGTCTCTCACCCCAACCTCCAAATCATGTGTCCAGTAGCCATTATACAATTATAGTACCTGCAGAAGATGGGGGTCATCTATCCTGCCATTGTATTACCTAGTCATTAAATCACCTTGGAAAGAAAAGTGTTAACAAAGAAGGGGAAGTAGAAAACCCACACTGTAGTAGTCAGTTAGCGTGCCTCTTGCTGCTCAGCATCTACATCCTTTTCCTATGTTTGGACAATGTCTACTGTCTGAGCTTTCTTCACAGCAGAGAAGCTGAGAATGCCTGTTACAGTACTTGCTTCCTCAGTGTTCTTTGAAGCCAGGGCTACCCCACTCACATTGCGCCAGACTTTAAGTGGCAGATTAATGATACAAGACAGGGATTGTGCAAAATCCATTCTGGCAAGCATAATATTGATGTAGTGACAGCCACATCCATTGTTCAGCATCAGTGATGTGTAGATCCAGCAGCCTGGTAGTAGTGTCTCCCAGAACCCACTTCTATGGTGTGCTCCTAGCCACAATGCCTTTATGCTTGGCTCTTCATTACTTCCAGAATCTGTGAGCTACTCATTATTCAGAAATAAATTAATTTTCTATTCAAATTAGGCAAAACTGTTTTCTACTGCTTGGAATTAAGACCCCTAATAGATGTACTCGTCCTTCCTAGTTCCCAGTGAATTCAGGAAAAGAGAAGTGATTGGAGACATGGAAATCAGGTGATACTTTATTTATGTTTTGAATTCACATCTCCAGCCTGGAGTTGAGAGGAAAGCCTAAATAAGAAAACTGTTTGCTCTGTTTCCAAAATCTGGGAGATCTTGCAAGGTACTCCCATGGCCACATAGAACAGCCACATCAGAATAAAACAAGCAACACAGCATGGTCAAGCAGAAAGAAAGCCTAAGTTTTGCTTCACAGAGTTTTCTGGTCTTCCATATGCTAGTGGTCCCCACTTGTCCAGAGGAGGAATATGGATTATGACATAGTGCTTGATGGGGAACTTATGAAGGGACTCACAAGGGGACAAAATGATCTTGTAGTTGAGGACTAACTTGGCCAGGTATCCAGTGAGAGATACAGCCAGGTCTGAGAGTGGTAAACTATGACCCTGAAGGGAGGCCAAGTTAACAAGGAGGACCACTGGGCCATGTCTGAGCTGAGAGATAACAGGCTACTAGTTCCCAGCCATACACCAGGTGGTTGACCAATGAAGAGGACAAGGGACAATTATTACTGTCACCACAGAAGTTACTGGATACTTGAGGATATAGTTATTATGGGACAGAATGTAAAATAATATTATTTTATTAATAGGGAATAGACATGTCTTTTATGATGCTGAAGGGATACTTAGATAAAACTTGATGGTTATTTTTGTCAAATTCATTACAGTTCAGCTAAAATAGGTACCTTGGTTAATTTGTGGCTGCTTTACTCTTGCCTGGAAAATCCCATGGACAGAGGAACCCGGTAGGCTGCAGTCCGTGGGGTCACAAAGAGTTGGACACGACTGAGCTACTTCACTTTCACGTTTCACTTTCAGGCATTGGAGAAGGAAATGGCAACCCACTCCAGTGTTCTTGCCTGGAGAATCCCAGGGATGGGGGAGCCTGGTGGGCTATCGTCTATGGGGTTGCACAGAGTCGGACATGACTGTAGCGACTTAGCAGCACCAGCAGCAAGGAGTTCACTTATCAAAATGAACTTCTTGTGCACTGAAATGGGGCTTGTACATGTTGAAATACTTGCCCAAAGAACTTTTTCATTCTGCCTCTACATTGGACCAGAGTTTCTCAGAAATGTTTGTCATTGTTCAATATTTACATGTTTTATTCCCGTAAATTGCTGTTTGTTCAGTATATTGAAATTTATTATATTTGAGTATAGAACTGCAAGGTAAATTGCCTAACATATACATGATATTCTCATTTCCCAGTGTTCAATCCAAGAAATTAGAACCTCCCCTACTCACTTGACCAAAGGAACATAGTCTTTAGAATATAACAATAGTTCTATTGAATAGAACAAGTATTCAATTTATTTGTGACATCGAGATCCTCTGGCCACAGTGAATAAACAGAGATCAAATGAACCATATCTAAGGTAACAACATTATTATTACAGCATTTTGATTGATTTGACATATCTGTTCAGAATGCTAACCCATGTATACTGCCTGGTTTTATTGAGCTATCACCCATTTCTTTGGGCATTTACAGACATGGCTAAATCTTATAGTATAAAAGAGCTAATTTAAAGACAGACACCAAGGAATTTTCCTAAGTTACAACTTATTAATAACTTGGCTATATGCTCTGGGTGAGCTTGTATTTGTTGGTGATAATATCCATCATCAATTTAATTTTGTATCCATAGTACCAGGTAGTTCATATATGTAATTAATGAGGCTGTTACCATGCCAACAGTTCTGAAACAACAATTTACTACCAAGGACCTAATATAAGTTATTTGGTTCAGTTGGTTATATATTTGAAAGCCCTTTTGCTGTACTGTCATCTATTTGAACACTTTAAATTAAATTCTGTATTTTCCCAGAGGACCAAAATGTATTAAAGTGTGTATGACTGTGTGATATATATTCTTTCAATTCTCACTTCTCATTGTTCAGCAACAATGATATTTATTCTGCTTCATATAGAGAGCTCTTGGTATAGTGGTAAAAATGAAATTTTCAGATTTACATTTTAAGAACTTACTAATGTCAAGAAAAACAGAAATAATGAAGCTGACTGGATTCTCCTAAACACACAAATGTGAACTTGCCAGTTGTAAGATGAAAGTATATGAAAGAGTGATGTACTATTAAAGACTGAACTGTTATCATGCCATGATTAAAATTTTGTTATAAATTATACAAAAACAATCTGGAATTAGCATGAACTCAATTTTTGAAGTATGATCAGTTTAAATGTCATACATAGGTCATTAAAGAGTCTTCTCTTTATATCTCTGTTATAATTATGAACATAATTAAAAATTCATAATACTTTAAGTTCCATTTTACAATAGTTAAATTTACATAGTAATTATATCACTTTTTTCTCTTTGCATATAAATAATGAATCAGATATTATTATTCAACAGGCATTATGCTAAGTAATGCAAATATGAATCTATATATATTTAGAGTACATGTCTCAACAGATAACTAAATCCTATTGCAGCAAAGCTAATTCATATGCTACCCTAGGTTATCATTGTTTGAGAGACAGACACAAGACATTTAAAAAATATTTGTAAAAAAGCCTAGACTAGGGTGAATATAATGAATTCAATCATCTTTTGGTATAATTGTGCTGTGCTTAGTTGCTCAGTCATGTCTGACTCTTTGTGACCCCATGGCTCCTCTGTCCATGGGAATTCTCAAGGCAAGAATACTGGAGTGGGTTGCCATGCCCTCCTCCAGGGGATCTTCCCAACCCAGGGATTGAACCCAGGTCTCCCACATTGCAGATAGATTCTTTACCATCTGAGCCACCAGGGAAGCCCTGTGAAATTGTGTTCCCCCCAAATTCATATGTTGAAGTTCTGACTCGCAGTACCTCAGAATATGACTGTGTTTGGAGACAGACCTTCAAGAGGTAACTGTGTTAAAAACGAAGTCACTAGGATGAACCCTAATCCAATATGGCTTCTAAGAAGAGGAATTTAGGACACAAGACCACACAGAGGGAAGACCACGTATAGATACAGAGATCAGAGGGCCATCTGCAAGCCAAAGAGAGAGTCCTCAGAAGACAGCAACCCTGCTGACATGTTGACCTCAGACTTCTAGCCTCCAGAATTGCAAGAAAATGTTTGTTGTTTAATCCACCCTGTCTGTTGCACTTTATTATGATGGCCCTACCAAACTAAGACAATAATATATATGGAGAGTTGTCATTTATTTATATTCAATTGCATGGAATTCCAGTTCTGGTTGTGTATATGGCCTTGCACTGCTAAATCTGGTTCAAGAAGCAAGACAGCTTGGTGTTCACAATCATTCTTAAATGGAAGGTCATAGATTGTGTCTGTTATTTTGCTATTGTGGAATAATTCTGGAGTATAAAAGGGCCATGGCAAGGAAGAATCCAGTTGTTTTCTCTACTCTGATAGTCCACTTGTGAGGAGGGTGTCATCAAATTTTGCCTTAAGTGGACTGGAGGTTGGGGGAGAGGTTGTGTTGACAGGTCACATACATGCTTGTTCTGTATGGCCTCTTTGCTTCCATAAAATTCCATATTGCAAGCCAAATAAAGCAGAAATTAATAGCTCTCTTGTTGTCATATGCACACACACATATATGTGTGTGCGTCTTTGTTTTGGTGTTTTCCAACCTAAATTCTATACCAGCCAAAACATCAATTGAATGATTTGGTGATAGAATATAAACATTTCAGAAATTCTAGATCTTGAAAACTTTTACCTGCAGCATACCTTTTCTTAAGAAACTTTTGAAGGTGGTTGTCCATCCAATGACAGAGAAAATCAAGAGAGTAAAACATGGGCTGGAGAAAATAGGGGACACTAGAAGCGGGTGAAGAGAATTCCAGGAAGATGGTATACAGGGCTCCAGGCTGACAGCTGTGTCCCTGATGTAACTGCTCCCAACTGTATCAGTTTGACTCAAGATCTGCTGCCACCCTTGAACCCTCTTTTTTTCACCTGAGGACAGAGTGCCCAGGTGAGCCTCACCCAGATTCTGGTGTGTTCTTGGCTTTACCCTTTGTTGATGAATATTCTGTTCTGCTGTCCAGGGCCTTCTGCCTGGGTCAGCCAATGACACCATTTCATCCCATAGAGGTGTTCTGTTCTCTCCAGATAAAAGCAAAAGCTACAGAGCAACTTGCTTCCCCAGGCATATTCCTGTCAGACTGGCAGCATCAGACCACAGTCGCAAGTGTGCTGAGCTTTTGGTTTCCCAGGTTTCACTCATAAGCTTGTTCATTATTATCCCAGAAAGTACTCTTGTTGACTCTCAGTGAAGTCAGAGTTATACTGCCTCCAGCTTACCTTCTCTTGCATTTCTTCATCTAACAATGTCAACATTGTCTATTTTTTAGAACTAGGTTTGTGCTTCATACTTGGCTTATCAAACAAAGCAATACATGGATAGAGGGGGGAGAATGTTTTAGGGAGAGGCTCACTTGGGTGCTTGGGGGATCATTTTATTATTCTTATTAGTGTTTTGTTAATATTTATTACTATTTTTATTTTTTTAAAGCTGTTATTTTATTTATTTATATTTTTGGCCCCATTGTGCAGCATGCGGAATCTTAGAACTCCAGCCAGGTATCAAACCTATGCCCTCTGCATTGGAAGCCTGGAGTCCTAACCACTGGACTGCAGGGGAATTCCCAGGATTCCTTACTATTCTTTAAACTAGGGGTTTGCATACTTTGCCTGTACAGGGCCAGAGAGTAAAGTGAATAATTTCAACTCTGTGGATCATACGTTCTCTGTCACAACTACCCAACTCTCTTATTGGGGCACAGAAGCAGCTGCAGGTACTATAGAATTGAGTGTATTATGTTCCAATAAAACTTCATCTACAAAAATGACAGTGGACTAGATTTGGCTAATTAACTGTAATTTGCTGGGTCCCCCAAATTGCACATATATGTTTTTTATACTCTTATAAAGATATTGGAGAAGGAAATTGCAACCCACTCCAGTACTCTTGCCTAGAAAATCCCATGGACGGAGGAGCCTGGTGTCCATGAGGTCGCAAAGAGTCAGACACGACTGAGAGACTTCACTTTCACTTTCATAAAGATATGATTCACTTAAAATATACATATAAACAAGCAAGCAACCCCCTACAAAACCCAGGGTGTCAGTTTTCACTCTGTGATTACTATGGTCTTAATACATATGTCCCCGCAGAATTCATTTGTTGAAAATCCAATTTCCAAGGTGATAGTATTAGGAGTTGGGGTTTTGGGAGGGGATTAGGTCATGAGGGTGGAGCCCTTGAGAATGAGATTCAATTCAGTTCAGTCTGTTCAGTCCTGTCCAACTCTTTGCGACCCCATGAATCACAGCATGCCAGGCCTCCCTGTTCATCACCAACTCCCAGAGTTCACTCAAACTCGTGTCCATCGAGTCAGTGATGCCATTCAGCCATCTCATCCTCTGTCGTGCCCTTTTCCTCCTGCCCTCAATCCCTCCCAGCATCAGGGTCTTTTCCAATGAGTCAACTCTTCACATGAGGTGGCCAAAGTATTGGAGTTTCAGCTTCAGCGTCAGTCCTTCCAATGAACACCCAGGACTGATCTCCTTTAGAATGGACTGGTTGGATCTCCTTGCAGTCCAAGGGACTCTCAAGAGTCTTCTCCAACACCACAGTTCAAAACCATCAATTCTTCGGCACTCAGCTTTCTTAACAGTCCAACTCTCACATCCATACATGACCACTGGAAAAATCATAGCCTTGACTAGACGGACCTTTGTTGGCTAAGTAATGTCTCTGCTTTTCAATATGCTACCTAGGTTGGTCATAACTTTCCTTCCAAGGAGTAAGCGTCTTTTAATTTCATGGCTGCAGTCACCATCTGCAGTTATTTTGGAGCCCTCAAAAATAAAATCTGACACTGTTTCCACATCTATTTCCCATGTAGTGATGGGAGCAGATACCATGATCTTAGTTTTCTGAATGTTGAGCTTTAAACCAACTTTTTCACTCTCCTCTTTCACTTTCATCAAGAGGCTTTTTAGTTCCTCTTCACTTTCTGCCATAAGGGTGGTGTCATCTGCATATCTGAGGTTATTGATATTTCTCCTGACAATCTTGATTCTAGCTTGTGCTTCTTCCAGCCCAGTGTTTCTCATGATGTACTCTGCATATAAGTTAAATAAGCAGGGTGACAATATACAGCCTTGACGTACTCTTTTTCCTATTTGGAACCAGTCTGTTGTTCCATGTCCAGTTCTAACTGTTGCTTCCTGATCTGCATGTAGGTTTCTCAAGAGGCAGGACAGATGGTCTGGTATATCCATCTCTTTCAGAATTTTCCACAGTTTATTGTGATCCACACAGTCAAAGGCTTTGGCATAGTCAAAAAAGCAGAAATAGATGATTTTCTGGAACTCTCTTGCTTTTTTGATGATCCAGCAGATGTTGGCAATTTGATCTCTGGTTCCTCTGCCTTTTCTAAAACCAGCTTGAACATCTGGAAGTTCACCGTTCATGTATTGCTGAAGCCTGGCTTGAAGAATTTTGAGCATTACTTTACTAGCATGTGAGAAGAGTGTAATTGTAGGGTAGTCTGAGCATTCTTTGGCATTGCCTTTCTTTGGGATTGGAATGAAAGCTGACCTTTTCCAGTCCTGTGCCCACTGCTGAGTTTTCCAAATTTGCTGGCATATTGAGTGCAGCACCTTCACAGCATCATCTTTTAGGATTTGAAATAGCTCGACTGGAATTCCATCACCTCCACTAGCTTTGTTCGTAGTGATGCTTTCTAAGGCCCGCTTGACTTCACATTCCAGGATGTCTGGCTCTAGGTGAGTGCTCACACCATCGTGATTATCTGGGTTGTGAAGCTCTTTTTTGTACAGTTCTTCTGTGTATTATTACCACCTCTTCTTAATATCTTCTTCTTCTGTTAGGTTGAGTAGTGCCCCTAAAAGAAGCCTCAGAGAGCTACCCTGCCCCTTCTGTCACGTGAGGATCCAAGGAGAAGTCTGTGACCTGGAAAAGGGCCACCACTAGACTCTGCTGGCATCCTGATCTCAGTCTTCCAGCCTCCAGACTGTGAGAAATACATTTCTGTTGTTTATAAGCCACCAATCTATGGTACAGTCATCCCTTTGTACCAAAATCAAGCCCCTTATATAACATGGTATATTATTTGCATATGACCTATGCACATCCTCCTGTACACTTTAAATCATCTCTAGATTCCTTATAACACCTAATACAATGTAAATGCTATGTAAATAGTTGCTAGTGTGAGGCACATTCAAGTTTTACTTTTTGGAACTTTCTGAATTTTTAAAAAACTTTCGATTCAAGGTTGGCTGAAGCTGCAGATGTAGAACCTGATGATATGGAGGGTCAACTCTGTATTTTGTTGTGGCAGTCTGGATGGACTAATGCAGTAGTAAATTAGAAAATGCTGCTTAAGCAGCTCTTTTTTCTTTCTCTGTGTTTCCTTTACTTTTTTTATATTTTCATTTGGTCTGTTATCATGTTATCTTCTTATTATGATTTCTGGAATATACTCCTATAGTAGGACGAAAACTGGATTGGGAATTAGGAAAACCAGGTTTTACTCCACATCTCTACCACTGCCTAGTAGTTAAATAAATGAAAATGCCTTCCCTCCTTCAGGTCTCAGTTTCCTCCAGTGTGGAATGAAAGATTAGACCAAGTGATTTCAGAGGCCATTTACAACTCAAATAGTCTATTGAATTTTAAGTTTCAATTCAGTTTTAGTCATTGATTCTTGTACTTCCTTTCACACCCCACCTCCAGCCACACCCCCGAAAAAAAGAGTAGCTCAAATCATGCATGAACATTCTCTTGGGTTATTTCCAGCTCAGTGTTGTAGGTTACAGGATTCATATACTAATTAGTGCTTTAGATCTCAATATTCTTCAATTGTAAGGAATACAGTTTCTTCAAAACTCTACAGGTGAACTCCCAAGAGTAGAGACTCCATAACTGCACTGCCTTCAGAGAAGAATTACTCAATCTATCTTAAAGTCTCTCATAATATCCTAATAGTGTTGGTTGCATTATAATTTAAAGGCTTCTCAAGTAATATATTGTAGAAATGCAAATTTTTAGGTGTTTATAAATCCCATGGTGCTGATACTTTTCATGTAAGTTGTCAACTGCAGTATGAAATTTTATTTCTGTATTTTAGATTTATAGATAAGTTTTATAAATGAGAAGGGAAAGTCTATAGTTTATTGGTAGAGAGTTGGGCCAAAAGGAAAGTGTGAAATGGAATATTACTCAGCTATAAAAAGGAACACATTTGAGTCAGTTCTAATGAGGTAGATGAAACTGGAACCTATTATACAGAGTGAAGTAAATCAGAAAGAGAAAGACAAATACTGTATATTAATACACATATATGAAATTTAGAAATACAGTAATGATGATCCTACATGCAAGGCAGCAAAGGAGACATAGATGTAAAAAATAGAATTTTGGACTCAGTGGGAGAAGGTGAGGGTGGGATGATTTGAAAGAATAGCAATGAAACATGTATATTACCATATGTAAAATAGATGACCGGTGCAAATTCGATGCATGAAACTGGGCACCCAAAGCCAGTGCTCTGGAACAACCCAGAGGGATAAGGTGGGGAGGGAGGTGGGAGGGGGTTCAGGATGCGGGGGGACACATGTATACCTGTGGCCAATTCATGTTCAGTTCAGTTCAGTCGCTCAGTTATGTCTGACTCTGCGACCGATGGACTGCAGACTGCCAGGCTTCCCTGTCCATCACCAACTCCCGGAGCTTGCTCAGACTCGTGTCCGTCGAGTTGGTGATGCCATCCAACCATCTCATCCTCTGTTGTCCCCTTCTCCTGCTGCCTTCAATCTTTCCCAGCATCAGGGTCTTTTCAAATGAGTCAGTTCTTTGTATCAGGTGACCAAAACATTGGTGTTTCAGCTTCAGCATCAGTCCTTCCAATGAAATTCAGGACTGATTTCCTTTAGGATGGACTGGTTGGGTCTCCTTGTAGTTCAGGGGACTATCAAGAGTCTTCTCAAACACCACAGTTCAAAAGCTTCAATTCTACGGTGCTTTAGCTTGCTTTATAGTCCAACTCTCACATCCATACATGACTACTGGAAAAACCATAGCCTTGACAAGACAGACCTTTGTTGGCAAGTAATGTCCCTGCTTTTTAATATCCTGTCTAGGTTGGTCATAGCTTTTCTTCCAAGGAGCAAGCGTCTTTTAATTTCATGGCTGGAATCACCATCTGCAGTGATTTTGGAGCCCAAGAAAACAAAGTCTGTCACTGTTCCCATTTCTTTTCCATCTATTTCCCATGAAGTGATATGACCAGATGCCATGATCTTAGTTTTCTGAATGTTGAGTTTTAAGCCAATTTTTTCACTCTCCTCTTTCACTTTCTTCAAGAGGTTCTTTAGTTCTTCTTTGCTTCTGGTATAAGGGTGGTGTCATCTGCATATCTGAGATTACTGATATTTTTCCCAGGAGTCTTGATTCCAGCTGGTGCTTCATCCAGCTGGGCATTTTGTGTGATGTACTTTGATATAATTTAAACAAGCAGGGTGACAGTATACAGCTTTCACATACTCCTTTCTTAATTTGGAACCAGCCTGTTGTTCCATGTCCAGTTCTAACTGTTGCTTCCTGACCTGCATACAGATTTCTCAGGAGGCAGGCCAAGTGGTCTGGTATTCCCATCTCTTTCAGAATTTTCCACAGTTTGTTGTGATCCACACAGTCAAAGGCTTTGGCATAGTCATTAAAGCAGAAGTAGATGTTTCTCTGGAACTCTTCTGTTTTTTCAGTGATTCAGTGGATGTTGCCAGTTTGATCTCTGGTTCCTGTGCCTTTTCAAAATCTGGCTTGAACATCTGGAAGTTCATGGTTCACATACTGTTGAAGCCTGTCTCGGAGAATTTTGTGCATTATATTCATGTTGCTGTATGGCAGAAACCATCAAAATATTGTGAAGTAATTATCCTTCAATTAAATAAATTAATTTTAAGGAAAATAAAAAAAATTTAAAGAAAGCAAATATAAAAGTAAGTGTGAGTGGTTCTTGATGATGATTCATCTCTCAAGATGGGGATGTTCTGAGCAGACTACCCAAGTAGTAATTTGGAGGCAGCACATTTAAAATAAACCATTCTGAGGTAAGGAGCAGTGGCTGTGCTAGGCTGGAGCAGCCATGAAGAGAGACCCCAAGTCCAAGGTAAGAGAAACCCAAGTAAGATGGTAGGCACTGAGAGAATGGATCAGAGGGCAGACAGACTGAAACTACAATCACAGACAACTAGTCAATCTGATCACACAGACCACAGATTTGTCTAACTCAATGAAACTAAGCCATGCCGTGGGGGGCCACCCAAGATGGCCAGGTCATGGTGGAGAGGTCTGACAGAATGTGGTCCACTGGAGAAGGGAATGGCAAACCACTTCAGTATTCTTGCCTTGAGAACCCCATGAACTATGAAAAGGCAAAAAGATAGGACACTGAAAGATGAACTCCCCAGGTCGGTCAGTGCCCAATATGCTACTGGAAATCAGTGGAGAAATAACTCCAGAAAGAATGAAGGGATGGAGCCAAAGCAAAAACAACACCCATTTGTGAATGAGACAGGTGATGGAAGCAGGGTTCGATGCAGTAAAGAGCAATATTGCATAGTAACATGGAATGTTAGGTCCATGAATCAAGGTAAACTGGAAGTGGTCAAACAGGGGATGATAAGAGTGAACATCGACATTCTAGGAATCAGTGAAATAAGATGGACTGGAATGGGTGAATTTAACTCAGATGACCATTATATCCACTACTGTCGGCAGGAATCCCTTAGAAGAAATGGAATAGCCATCATAGTCAACAAAAGAGTCCAAAACACAGTACTTGGATGCAATCTCAAAAACAACAGAATGATCTCTGTTTGTTTCCAAGGCAAACCATTCAGTATCATGGTAATTCAAGTCTATGCCCCGACCAGTAACACTGAAGAAGCTGAACAGTTCTATGAAGACCTACAAGACCTTCTAGAACTAACACTCCCCAAAAATGTCCTTTTCATTATAGGGGACTGGAATGCAAAAGTAGGAAGTCAAGAAACACCTGGAGTAACAGGCAAATTTGGCCTTGGAGTACAGAATGAAGCAGGGTAAAGGCTAATAGAGTTCTGCCGAGAGAATGCACTGGTCATAGCAGACAACTTCTTTCAACAACGCAAGAGAAGACTACACATGGACATCACCAGATGGTCGACACCGAAATCATATTGAGTATATTCTTTGCAGCCAAAGATGGAGAATCTCTGTACAGTCAGAAAAAACAAACTGGGAGGTGACTGTGGCTCAGATCATAAACTTCTTATTGCCAAATTCAGACTGAAATTGAAGAAAGTGGAGAAAACCACTAGACCATTCAGGTATGACCTAAATCAAATCCCTTACGACTATACAGTGGAAGCAAGAAATAGATTCAAGTGATTAGATCTGATAGACAGAATGCCTGATGAACTATGGATATATGTTCATGACATTGTACAGGAGATAGGAATCAAGACCATCCCCAAGAAAAAGAAATGCAAAAAAGCAAAATGGCTATCTGAGGAGGCCTTACAAATACCTGTGAAAAGCGGGGACATGAAAAGCAAAGGAGAAAAGGAAAGATATACCCATTAAAATGCAGAGTTCCAAAGAATAGCAAGGAGAGGCAGGAAAGTCTTCCTCAGCGATCAATTCAAAGAAATAGAGGAAAACAACAGCATAGGAAAGACTAGAGATCTCTTCAAGAAAATTAAAGATACCAAGGGAACATTTCTTGCAAAGATGGACACAGTAAAGGACAGAAATGGTATGGCCCTAACAGAAGCAGAAGATATTAAGAAGAGGTGGCAAGAATACACAGAGAACTGTACAAAAAAGATCTTCACAACCCAGATAATCACGATGGTATGATCACTCACCCAGAGCCAGACATCCTGGAATGTGAAGTCAAGTGGGCCTTAGGATGCATCACTATGAACAAAGCTAGTGGAGGTGATGGAATTCCAGTGGAGCTATTTCAAATCCTAAAAGATGATGCTGTGAAAGTGCTGCACTCAATATGCCAGCAAATTTGGAAAACTCAGCAGTGGGCACAGGACTGGAAAAGGTCAGCTTTCATTCCAATCCCAAAGAAAGGCAATGCCAAAGAATGCTCAAGCTAGCACACAATTGTACTCATCTCACACACCAGTAAAGCAACGCTTAAAATTCTCCAAGCCAGGCTTCAGCAATATGAGAACAGTGTACTTCCAGATATTCAAGCTGGTTTTAGAAAAGGCAGAGGAACCAGAGATCAAATTGCCAACATCCGCTGGATCATCAAAAAAGCAAGAGAGTTCCAGAAAGTCATCTATTTCTGCTTTATTGACTATGCCAAAGCCTTTGACTGTGTGGATCACAATAAACTGTGGAAAATTCTGAAAGAGATGGGAATACCAGACCACCTGACCTGCCTCTTGAGAAACCTGTATGCAGGTCAGGACGCAACAGTTAAAACTGGACATGGAACACCAGACTGGTTCCAAATAGGAAAAGGAGTACGTCAAGGCTGTATATTGTCACCCTGCTTGTTTAACTTATATGCAGAGTACATCATGAGAAATGCTGGGCTCGAGGAAGCACAAGCTGGAATCAAGATTGCCAGGAGAAATATCAATAACCTCAGATATGCAGATGACACCACCTTTATGGCAGAAAGTGAAGAAGAACTAAAGAGCCTCTTGATGAATGTGAAAGAGGAGAGTGAAAAGTTGGCCTAAAGCTCAACATTCAGAAAAGTAAGATTGTGGCATCTGGTCCCATCACTTCATGGGAAATAGATGGGGGAACAGTGTAAACAGTGGCTGAGTTTATTTTTTTCGGCTCCAAAATCACTGCAGATGGTGACTGCAGCCAATAAATTAAAAGACGCTTACTCCTTTGAAGGAAAGCTATGACCAACCTTGACAGGATATTGAAAAGCAGAGACATTACTTTTCAACAAAGGTCCATCTAGCCAAGGCTATGGGTTTTCCAGTAGTCATGTTTGGATGTGAGAGTTGGACTGTAAAGAAGCCTGAGCACCAAAGAATTAATGCTGTTGAACTGTGGTGTTGGCAAAGCCTCTTGTGAGTCCCTGGGACTGCAAGGAGATCCAACCAGTCCATCCTAAAGGAGATCAGTCCTGGGAGTTCATTGGAGGGACTGATGTTGAAGCTGAAACTCCAATAATTTGGCCACCTGATGCAAAGAGCTGACTCATTTGATAAGACCCTGATGCTGGAAAAATTGAGGGGAGGAGGAGAAGGGGACAACAGAGGATGAGATAGTTGGATGGCATCACTGACTCGACGGACGTAAGTTTGAGTGAACTCTGGGAGTTGGTGATGGACAGGGAGGCCTGGTGTGTTGCAATTCATGGGGTCGCAAAGAGTTGGGCACAACTGAGTGACTGAACTGAACTGAATACTGTAAGTCTGACTGTGCTAGACACTATCAGTTACTCTTCAAAATAGAATGAAAGTGGTGTTTTTATTTTTCTTGTTTTATAGGTGATTTTATTGGGCCTAGATAGGTTATAAGCCTCATCAAGGTTATCCTACAAATAGGGTGACAGTAAAATAAAAGGCTTTTGGCTCCAAGCTCTGTATTTTTCCCACTAGATCAAACTGCTGTATAAAAAGCCCTACTGTTTGGATACAATTAAAAAGCAAATCTTTAATCTGCCTGTTCACCCATTTTCAGAGCTAAGGAGGACCTCAAATACTGACCAGTTCAACCTCCCTATTCCTGAGTCTGTCTCAGTAATGAGACTTGAGTCTTAGGATGTGCAGGACAAGGTAGCTAATTTGCTTTTTCTTCTTCCTTTGGAATATGTTAATTTCTCTGGGCTTTGTTTTTCTTATTCCTATAATTGCTTTAACAAAATCACCCCTTAGCATGTGTACTATGCATATCTAGTCTTTTCTTTCTTTTGACCACTGGCCCTACCTAAACTAGGCCACACCCATACTCATTTGTTTGTTGACTGATTCATTCACTCAATATTTGTTAAGTGTTTATATCAGGCATTGTACTTGGAGCAAGCAATTCAGCTGTGAATGAGGCAGACACACTCTAGCCCTTACAGCCTTATGGACTATAGGGGAAGACAGGCATGAATCAGCAATTATAATGAGATATGACAGTAGTAGATGGTGCTAAGAGACTAGTCTAGGTGGTCCAGAAAGACCACTCCCTAGAAGAGGAATATGTAAGCTAGCTGAGCACCAAAGGATGAATGGAAGTTATCAGGCATAGAAAGAGGAATGTGGGTGTAGGTTAAACACGTTGGGTATCTATGTAGAATTGTCACCGGTGACAGACAACTGCCATCTTCAGCTGTTTCCTCCCCACTTCTCCAGCTCCAACCTCAGAAAAGAACAGTATGCAAGCTTCCTTCTCAGCCTCAAAGCCTTCATAAGTCATCCAGTCCTGTCAGCTTCTGGTGATGTACTTGGCTACAGGGGAGCAGGTGTAAGGATTAGTAACACTGTAGAAAGAAGTACCCCCATCCGCAAGTTAATGAAGAAAGGCTCACCCTCGGCCACATCCATTCAGGATTCTTGGACAAGAACCAAGTGGATATAATAGGCATGTAAAGCCACATCTGTCTTGGATGTTTAGACTTTGCTAGGAAGCAAGTTCAGTGGGAACTGTGGATAGGATGGAACAGGTGGAGTAGCAATAGAGTTGTCTACTAAATAAGGCAAGTTTTCCCCTCAAGTTTTCAATCCATGTGAATGTGGATAGTGTGGGTGATGTGTGAATAGCTCTTTTCATCTCTCTCATGTGAGCCAGTATTCATTTACCCCAACCTTCACAATTCCTCTTTGTTTTTCTTTTCTTTTCTTTTGACTCAGATTTTATCTGTGTCCCCAGGAGCAAAAGAAACTAATGATTGCTGCAAGGGTAGCCTAGTCAGCAAACAGCCTTGTTAGCGATTTTTCCAGAAGCTTAAAATTGCACTATGTGAGTTGGAGGCTGACAGTGGTTTTAAAAAAAAATCATTTCTGAATTCTTTGAAAAGTCTTGAAAAACCTCGTTGTCTCTTGGTTCAAATGTTCCTAGGTTTCCTACATGATCTATATGTTCTTTCCCTGCTGTTCTGTCACTTGAGTACCTGTCATCTGTAGCTTAATGGGCCTATGGTGCTTTCATTATCTAGGTCACTCTACATGAAAGGAGAATTTTTTATTTTCTGCACCCTTTGGCTCTTTGATTAATATCTGTACATTTATGCCCTTATTCAGATGTTCATCAAATATTTCTTGATCAAGGTTCTGGGCAGGGATGGGGGCTCCAAGAAGAAAAAGACATGATCCCTGTGCCTAAGAGATTCAAAGGAAAAAGCATACACCAGCAGATAACTCATGAGGCAGTACAATAAACACTGTGACAGTGATGCATACAAATTGCTATGGGAGTACAGCAGAGAGATCCTGTCTCTCAAGTTACCAACAGTCCCTATAGGGGATGAGAATGTTTGACTCATATTCATTAAATCACTGCTGCTGCTGCTGCTAAGTCGCTTCAGTCGTGTCTGACTCTGTGCGACCCCAGAGACGAAAGCCCACTAGGCTCCCCTGTCCCTGGGATTCTCCAGGCAAGAACACTGGAGTGGGTTGCCATTTCCTTCTCCAATGCATGAAAGTGAAAAGTGAAAGTGAAGTCACTCAGTCATGTCTGACTCTTAGCGACCCCATGGACTGCAGCCTACCAGGCTCCTCTGTCCGTGGGATTTTCCAGGCAAGAGTACTGGAGTGGGCTGCCATTGCCTTCTCCACATTAAATCACAGTAACTAGGATTTTGAATACCATTGTGACTGATGGTTGCATCGCATCTAATGAAAATCTGACCTTTGAGAACTGAAGTTGTACTTTCATGTATTCTGGGTCCCAATCTCGTGGTCACAAGAATGTTACAAAACAATGGTCTTTGACTCAAGGCTCACCAGCAAAATATTTGTAACCTGAATATCCCTCACCACATTTTTCCTCTTGTTTGACTAAGGGTAACCTGCATGCACACCTCTTCTGCAGTTCCGGATGCATTTATAAAAGACATGGCAATTTTAGATTTCATTTCTGCTAACTACCTTCTTCCTTTTTTTAAAAAAAGTTTTTTTATGTTTTTTAAACTTTTGTATTGGGGTATATTTGGTTACAATGTTGTGATAGTTTCAGGTGAACAGCAAGGAGACTCAGCCATACATATACATGTATCCATTCTACCCCAGACTCCCCTTCCATCCAGGGTGCCACATAACACTGAGCAGAGTTCCATGTACTATATGGTAGGACCACAGTGGTTATCCATTTTAAATATAGCAGTGTGTATATGTCCATCCCGAACTCTCTAGCTATCCCTTCCCCCTGGCAACCATAAGGTCATTCTCTAAAGCTGTGAGTCTCTTTCTGTTTTGCAAGTTCATTTATACCATATATACAATGAAATATTACTCAACCATTAAGAAGAATGAAATAATGCCATTTACAGCATCATGGATGGACCTACAGATTGTCATACTGAGTGAAGTAAGTCAGACGGAGAAGGAGAAGTATCGTATGACATCCCTCACATATGGAATCTAAAAAGAAATGGTGCCTTCTTCCTTTTGGTTCATTCTGTTGTTTTTCTAGATTTATAGCTGAATAATTAGTTCATTTATATTAAATCTTTATATTAATTTTAAACAAAACATTTTTAGCTCTATAAATTTCCCCCAGTACAGCTTTAGTTATAGACCATAGGTTTTGATATGATGTATTTTCCTTTTTGTTAAAGTTCTAGAAAATTTATAACTTCACATTTTTCCTGAAATTTAATGTTTATCAGAGTTTTCCTTCATTTTTAAGTGGTGAAGTTATGGGGTCATCTCTCAGTTGTTAATTTCTATTCTTATTGCATTGTGGTCAGAGTATATGAACTATATCATATTTAAATTGGAGGCTCTAATTACATTTTGGGCTTCCCAGGTGATGCTAGTGGTAAAGAATCTGTGTGCCAATGTAGGAGATGCAAGAGACATGGGTTCAATCCCTGAGTAGAAGATCCTCTGGAGGAGGAAATGGCAACCCACTTCAGTATTCCTGCCTGGAAAATTCCATGGACTAAGGAGCCTGATGGGCTGCAGTCCATGGGGTCACAAAGAATGATACATGACTGAGCAAGCATACAGAATTACATTTTATTGTGGCCAGGTATATGATTACTTTTTATTAATGTTCCAATAATGTAAGAGAAGAGTGTGTTGATACTGTTTGAGGGTATCTATCTATCTAATCTTTGTGTATCTGTGTGTATTTATAAATGTGTGTGTCTGTATATACATATTTATATATGTATTAAACTGAGCTTTACACTTATATTATTCAAATATTCTTATAAGGTTTTATGGTATGGCCTCCTACCACTCCTATACCACCCACGCTTTTAGGCTTTTTTCATTCTGCTATCTTCCTAGAAAATTTTTCTTAATGTGCTTGATTGCTATTCTGCTTGTTACATAATGATTTAGTCTAGTTTTATTAACTTTGTGGGTTACATATTTTACCATCACAAAATTTGTCTCTGTATAATTTAATACTTTAGGTCTTAGAGTAACCCTCCAACTGATATATATGTTGTCATTTTTTTCATTTGCCTTTGCCTGCTATAAATTAACATATTCTTTTATTTATTTTCTTTCTAGTCTTTAAAAAATGCCAAGTTTCTGAAAATAGGTAAATGAAGCAGAGTCTGGGTAGATCCTCATCCAAGCTGTCTGCTCTTTCTGGGTCAATAGCTAAATGACATTTTCCCACACTCTTATCAAGATGGGATATTGCACTGGTCTGAACAATAAAATGTGGACAGAAGCAATGTATGTTACTTAAAAATCTTGCCTTTAAGAGGTGCCCTGTGATTCTCTCTGTTTCCGCTCTCTCTCTCTCTCTCTTTGTTCAAGGAGTAACTAAACTTATGGGATCCAGTAGAGGAGTTTGAGGTCCTAGTGGAAGACAATATCAGTTCTAATGAGGTGGACGAAACTGGAGCCGATTATACAGAGTAAAGTAAGCCAGAAAGAAAAACACCAATACAGTATACTAACACATATATATGGAATTTAGAAAGATGGTAAAGATAACCCTGTATGCGAGACAGCAAAAGAGACACAGATGTATAGAACAGTCTTTTGGACTCTGTGGGAGAGGGAGAGGGTGGGATGATTTGGGAGAATGGCATTGAAACATGTATAATATCATATATGAAACGAATCGCCAGTCCAGGTTTGATGCATGATATTGGATGCTTGGGGCTGGTGCACTGGGATGACCCAGAAGGATGGTATGGGGAGGGAGGAGGAAGGGGGATTCAAGATGGGGAACATGTGTATACCTGTGGTGGATTCATGTTGATGTATGGCAAAACCAATATAATATTGTAAAGTGATTAACCTCCAATTAAAATAAATAAATTTACATTAAAAAAATACAGATGCAGGGGGCCTGAGGCTTGTATGGAAAGCTCTAAGAATATCACCCAAGTGGATTGTGACATGAGGAAGTCTGGGGTTTTTTGGTCACAATATTTAATCTGTATTAATATAGAAATAAATGTGCAGTGCTCCGAATTTGAAAGGTACACAAGTGTATACAATGAAAATTAATTCATCCTTCCCTCTGGCTTCCCAGTGACCATGCTACCTTCTCTGGAGGCAGCCATAGCCAACAGTTTCTTGGGTATCTTCTGAGGGAATTCTCTGTCCATATCCTTTTATCTGTTTTGTCATTGAATCATTAGTCTTTTCCTATTGATTTAAAATTTCTATTTATTTGTTAAGGGAATTATGACTTTTGGTGATGTAAGTGGTTAGTCTTTTGTACATTTATTTGTCTTTATGTGTTTCTTTTTCCACATACAGGGTTTTGATTTATATGTAGTTGAATTTGTCACTTGTTTTTAATGGAATCTCAGTTTTGTGTAGTAGCATGCACATTTTATCAGCATTTGTTTATCAACAAATCAAACTGGAACAGAACTTTGCTTTCTCCTTCCCAGGTCATTTACTTGTCCACTGTCCCATTTCCTTCAGCACCTTTAGAAGTCCTTTACTTTCGTATTTCTGAACATCCTCCAGTTTTCCCCAACTTTACCCTATATCACTTGGATTTTGGTGAGAGAGGTTGGAATTTTAGTTCCCGGTTCTTCATATTTTCAATTAGAGAATGTCTCTTCTATTTCAAAACCCTAGCAGAATATTTTTATTAATTTCTAGTATCATTCTCTTCTTTCATTTAGGCATAATTATGAAAATGATATGATTCAATGTTCAATGTTTCTTGTACTTTGTTCAGGAGAATTTTGTTTTTATTTAATTTACATTTAGCTAGAATCATGTCTTGAGTGAATTTTCAGAAACTGCCTTCTCAACCCTTGCTACTCTTAAAATATCTCTTCTTTTGTCTTTCATGTAAGTGAAATAAGTCATTGTATGATTCTTCAGTTCAGTTAAGTTACTCAGGCGTGTCCAGCTCTTTGTGACCTCATGGACTGCAGCATGCCAGACTTCCCTGTCCATCACCAACTCCTGGAGATTGCTCAGACTCATGTGCATCGAGTTGGTGATGCCATCCAATTATCTGATCCTCTGTTGTCCCCTTCTCCTCCCACCTTCAATCTTTCCCAGCATCAGGATCTTTTCAAATGAATCAGTTCTTCGCATGAGGTGGCCAAAGTATTGGAGTTTTAGCTTCAACATCAGTCCCACCAATGACCACCCAGAACTGATCTCCTTTAGGATGGACTGGTTGGATCTCCTTGCTGTCCAAGGGACTCTCAAGAGTCATCTCCAACACTATAGTTCAAAAGCATTAATTAAACAGTGCTCAGCTTTTTTATGGTTCAATTCTCACATCCGTACATGACTATTGGAAAAACCATAGCTTTGACTAGATGGACCTTTTCAGGCAAAGTAATGTCTCTGCTTTTTAATACACTGTCTAGATTGGCCATAGCTTTTCTTCCAAGGAGCAAGCGTCTTTTAATTTCATGGCTGCAGTCACCATGTACAGTGATTTTGGGGCCCAAAAAAATAAAGTCTGTCACTGTTGCCATTGTTTCCCCATCTATTTGCCATGAAGTGATGAGACCAGAATGCCATGATCTTAGGTTTTTGAATGTTGAGTTTTAAGCCAGTTTTTTCACTCTCCTCTTTCACTTTCATCAAGAGGCTCTTTAGTTCCTCTTCACTTCCTGCCATAAGGGTGGTTTCATCTGCATATCTGAGGTTATTGATGTTTCTCCTGGCAATCTTGATTCCAGCCTATGCTTCATCCAACCTGGATGAAGTACATTAGTACATTTCACATGATGTACTCTGCATATAAGTTAAATAAGCAGAGTGACAATATACAGCTTTGATGTACTCCTTTTCCAATTTGGAACCAGTCTGTTGCTCCATGTCTGGTTTTAAATGTTGCTTCTTGACCTCATACAGATGTCTCAGGAGGCAGGTCAGGTGGTCTGGTATTTCCATCTCTTGAAGAATTTTCAACAGTTCGTTGTGATCCACAAAGTCAAAGGCTTTGGCATAGTCAATACAGCAGAAGTAGATGGTTTTCTGAAACTCTCTTGCTTTTTCTATGATCCAGTGGATGTTGGCAATTTTATCTCTGATTCTTCTTCCTTTTCTAAATCCAGCTTGAACATCTGGAAGTTCATGGTTCATGTACTGTCGAAGTGTGGCTTGGAGAATTTTGAGAGTTACTTTGCTAGTGTGTGAGATAAGTGCAATTGTGCAGTAGTTTGAACATTCTTTGGCATTACCTTTCTTTGGGATTGGAATGAAAACTGACCTTTTCCAGTCCTGTGGCCACTGCTGACTTTTCCAAATTTGCTGGCATATTGAGTGCAGCACTTTCACAGCATCATCTTTTAGAATTTGAAACAGCTCCACTGGAATTCCATCACCTTCACTAGCTTTGTTCATAGTGATACTTCCCAGGGTTCACTGGACTTTGCATTCCAGGAGGTCTGGCTGTAGGTGAGTGCTCACACCATAGTGATTATCTGGGTCATGAAGATCTTTTTTGTGTATTCTTGCCATCTCTTCTTAATATCTTCTGCTTCTGTTAGGTCTATACTGTTTCTATCCTTTATTGTACCCACCTTTGCATGAAATGTTTCCTTGATATCTCTAATTTTCTTGAAGAGATCTCTAGTCTTTCCCATTCTATTTTTTCCCTCTGTTTCTTTGTGTTGATCATCGTGGAAGGCTTTCTTATCTCTCCTTACTATTTTTTCTGCTTTCAGATGGATATATCTCTTTAGTCCTTTGCCTTTATTTTCTGTTCTTTTCTCAGCTATTTGTAAGGCCTCTTCAGACAACCATTTTGCCTTTTTGCATTTCTTTTTCTTGGAGATGGTTTTGATCATTGCTTCCTGTACAATGTCAGAAACCTCCATCATATTTCTTCAGGCACTCTATCAGATCTAATCCCTTGAATGTATCTGTCACTTCCACTGTATAATCGTAAAGGATTTTATTTAGGTCATACCTGAATGGTCTAGTGGTTTTCCCTACTTTCTTCAATTTAAGTCTGAATTTGGCAGTAAGAATTTCATGATTTGAGCCACGGTCAGCTCCCGGTCTTGTTTTTGCTCACTGTACAGAGATTCTCCATCTTCAGCTGCAAAGAATATAATCAATCTGATTTCAGTATTGACCATCTGATGATGTACATGTGTGAAGTCATCTTTTGTGTTTCTTACAAGTTGTCTCTTATGATTCTAGGTGACAGTTTTTTATCTACAGTTTTTGCAGATATTCCTGCATTGTATTCTAGCTTCTAGTAACACATGGGTTACTAGATGCTACTCTGTTTGTCTTCCTTTAACAAGAAAACTTTACTTTCATTAGAAGCTTTTAAGAGTTTTTTTTTTTTTAACTTGTAGTTCAGAAATTTAATCAGGATAGGTCCAAATATGTCATTATTTCATTATCTGTCCTGGGTCTCAGCAAGCTCTTTGAGTCTTAAGTTATTCTGTAGCTCAAGATAGTTGTTGCTATTATACCACTGATGATTTATTTCTCCTCTAACTATTCCTCTTTTCTTCCTGGAGATCCTAGTAATCATATTGGGTTTCCTGCATCTTTCCTCCATGTCTTTTATTTTTTATTCATTAGATTCATTTCCTTGTATTTTTGCTCTGCATGATGGAATTGTTCCTTTTTTATCTTTCAGAAAACCAATTTGAATTTTAGTGGGAACTATTCCTTTTAAAATATTCCTTTATTGATTTAAACCCTTGAGAAGGAAAGGGCAACCCACTCCAGTGTTCTTGCCTGGAAAATTTCATGGTCAGAGGAGCCTAGCAGGCTTCAGTCCATGGGGTCACAAAGAGTTGGCCATGACTGAGTGACTGAGCACATTGATTTTAAAAATTCAGATATCATATCTGTCAGTTCCTGAAACTTTTTGTGCATAAGTTGAATCATATTTATATATCATAAAACTTTTACTATTTTTTTCTGTTTTTTTAATGAATTTTCTACATGTCAGAATTATCCTATTTAGGTCATTCACCTTTAAACAACTTGGGGTCTCATTTTTAAACTATTAATGCCAAAAGCTTTCTTACGTTATCTGATGTTATGGCTGTGATATCTTGGGTAATGCTGCATCAGCACATGATAGGAAATTGGTGAGGGTTTCTCTGCCAGGGGGCAGGTAGGCAGCAGTTTAGTAAACTGGGACTCTAAGTCTGGTGTGAAGCCCCTTTAGTGTCAGGAAGGAATTGTGAGGGATTGTATTCAACTTGATGATATTGACAGGAAGAGCTGACCCCTCCCAGAGCTGCACACAGATGTTCCTCTCCTAGTTGGGAGGGAACCCACTTGGGTAAACTGAATGCCCCCTCACTCTCAGCCGTCAACCTCCCAAGCAATAGGGGAGTTTTCTTTTATCCGTACTCCCTTGGAGAGGCAAATCTGTTTACAACGTCCAGAGTTCTAGGTCAACTAACTGGCCAGCAATATAACCAATGAACTTCTACAGCTGAATCTTCTTCCCAAGTGACTGTACATCAGATGCCATCATGGGTCTTATCTAGGTTCAGCATGTTGTTAGGGTTATTTTCAACTGTTCAGTTGGTCTTCAAAGAGTCATCAGGAAGAGAGAATTGAGGATGTAAATGCAGGATACCCTCTTCCCAGAATATCCCTCTCCTCTGCTCCTCTCCATGAAGAGGGGGGAGGGAAGGGAGAGTGAGGTTGTAGATCTGAAGCTCTATACTTTCTCTTGAGTCTGTCTACAAGTGCCACTGCCTCATGCTGTCATGATCTCAGTGCTTCTGTCATCAGGAGTGACATAGTCCTTTGGATTTCTTCTTTGTTACAAACACATGATCCCAAGAGGCTTGATACAGTGTCCCTGAGGAACCACATGACCATGGGGCTCTCAAAATCATCTCTTTCCTCTGACCCCCACTGAGCTCCTAAGAGTGACTAGTTCTAGCCTGAGCGTCACTCTCTCACATACATGTCTGTCCCTGCTTAAAAAGTTAATGGGGTTACCTTTTCTCCCTGACTTCCCAGGAGGCAAGCCTCTTACCTTGGTCAGTCAAGAGCTCCTCAATGTGTCATGGGGCTAGTGAGCAAGCAAATTCCTTCTGGCACATCCTTCTGGACCTCTGCTGCTGCTGCTAAGTCACTTTAGTCGTGTCCGACTCTGTGCAACACCATAGACGGCAGCCCATCAGGCTCCCCCTGGGATTCATCTCCCCTGGGATTCTCCAGGCAAGAACACTGGAGTGGGTTGCCATTTCCTTCTCCAATGCATGAAAGTGAAAATTGAAAGTGAAGTCACTCAGTCGTGTCTGGACCTCTGGATATACCTAAATTCATCATCATCACTTTGCTTCCGTCCTTCCCTTTGGAAACTGGCTACTGATCCCCTCCTCTGACCTAATAGATTTGTCATGTGTTTGAATTGAGACAATGTTTGTCAAACTGTTATGTCCAGAGGCCCCCATTTAATAGAACCACCCTGACTTTTATGGTGTGTGTGTCTGTGACATCTGAGCTTGTGTCTTATATTTAAGAGACCATTAGTGTGCTTACTCTCCTCCAGGGTTTGTTTCTTTCACTCAAGGCATCCTACCAGTTTTTTAATCAAACTGCAAAATGAGACATTTATTTGTTATCATGTTTAACATTAGGAATGGGAAGAAGGAGGGGGTGGAGGAAAAGGCATTCCACTAGTTTTAAATGCTCTGCCATCTCCTTGGTTCCACACTGCCTTTGCCTGTTTCTGAACTCTTTGCATTTCCTATATTTTGATACCAAGAAACCAGTCCCTCTCATGAATATATCTGTATGTCACATTCAGTTAGCTAAATGCCTATTTGAATTATATGGTTTGGGACTTTTTAATGTGTCCCCATCGTGACTCCAGTTTTATTGTACTTTTTTTAAGAGCACAGATCTCGTTTACTTTGTCCTTTACACCTTCTTAGCACTTGATATAACATGGTACGGTTTCAGAAAAGAGAACTAAAGCAATTTAAATGGTAATACTACTCCCTCCCCTATTCCCACTAAAAGCAAGTCATCATTTTCTTTCCTAAAAAGTTTAGAGGACACATATATGCAAATATTTCACTTTTCAAAGATTTTCCCTATTCATGTATGTAAAATCATAGAAACCATCAGACCCACCTTTATGAACTGGACCTCATTTTGAAAATGAAAGAATATGAACACATTACACTTACTGTGTAGTGTCTGTGGGTGGTGATACTGGAAAGCAAGAGATGAAGGAAGAGAGAAGATGGATAGATAGATTAGAGCAATTTGGTGCTGACTTTTTAGAAACCTGGAGGAAAAAATGGTAAGCCACTCCAGTAGTCTTACCTGGAAAATCCTAAGGACAGGGGAGCCTGGCAGGCTACAGTCTATGGCATCACAAAGAATCAGACATGACTGAGCAACTAAGACTTTCACTTTTTTAGAAACCACCTATACTATCCTACAGTTCTGTTTCTCAAGAGGCTTTTCGAAATCAAGACTAGGGTACCTGACAGAAAACAAGCTAGAAGAAGCCCTAGATTTGACACTTTACCCACAAGATTGGTATCTGAATACTGAAACTGATCCTTACTTGTGTGTATGCTTAGTTGCTCAGTTGTGTCCGATTCTGTAACACCATGGACGATAGCTCCCAAGGCTCCTTTGCCCATGGGGATTCTCCAGGCAAGAATCCTGGACTGGGGTTGCCATGCCCTCCTCCAGGGGATCTTTCCAACACTGGGACTGCTCATTTTATTTAACTTGTAAAAGGTGATGAATGGAAGAGGTATATCTCAGAGAGAGATTCAGTAGTATGAATTCATTACCTGAATTTCAACATTCTATTTTATGGGAGACATTTTAGTCCAGAGTGCTCATGGCTTGTTTTTGTGGCACATGGGATAAAAGAAAATCCGAAGTATCATGAGAAAAATATAACTCCTTGAGTGTTGGCATAATGGGGACCTGCCTGCTCATTTGAATTTGTGGAGCTAATTAAAACCAGCATCTTAGGAAACACAGTGCTGGAGAGAGAACAGAGTGAGTTGTTACTGCTGACTATGTCACAGGGATGACTGTTATGGCTAAAAGGCATTTGAAAAGTGTAAGAAAGAATATTGTTCTGCAAACAGCACAGAAATATTTAATCTGTGGTCCATCTCATTGTGGAATGTATAATTCTAGTAATGAGTGTTGAAATAGGCTATCTGGAACCTGGTTTATTTTATTTTCTAATTAATTAATTAATTTTAATTGGAGGCTAATTACTTTACAATATTGTAGTGGTGTTTGCTATACATTCACATGAATCAGCCATGGGTGTACATGTGTTCCCCATCCCATCCCTTAGGGTCCTCCCAAGGCACCAGCCCTGAGCACCCTGTCTCATGCATAGAACATGGACTGGCAATCTATTTCACATATGTTAATATACATGTTTCAATGCTATTCTCTCAAATCATCCCTCCCTCGCCTTCTCCCACAGAGTCCAACAGTCTGTTCTTTACATCTGTGTCTCTTTTGCTATCTTGCATATCGGGTCATCGTTACCATCTTTCTAAATTCCATATATATGCATTAGTATACTGTATTGGTGTTTTTCTTTCTGACTTATTTCACTCTGTATAATAGGCTCCACCTCATTAGAACTGATTCAAATGCATTCTTTTAAATGGCTGAGTAATATTCCATTGTGTATATGTACCACTGTTTTCTTATCCATTCATCTGCTGATGGATATCTAGGTTGCTTCCATGTCCTGGCTATTGTAAACAGTGCTGCGATGAACATTGGGGTACACGTGTCTCTTTCAATTCTAGTTTCCTCAGTGTGTATGCCCAGCAGTGGGATTGCTGTGTCATATGGCAGTTCCATTTCCAGTTTTCTAAGGAATCTCCAAACTGTTCTCCATAGTGGCTGTACTAGATTGCATTCTCACCAACAGTGTAAGAGGGTTCCCTTTTCTTTGCACCCTCTCCAGTATTTATTGTTTGTAGACTTTGGGATAGCAGCCACTCTGACTGGCATGAGATAGTAACTCACTGTGGTTTTGATTTGAATTTGGGACATAGATGGGAAAACAGTAGAAACAGTGTTAGACTTTATTTTGGGGGGCTCCAAAATCACTGCAGGTGGTTATTGCATCCATGAAATTAAAAGATGCTTACTCCTTGGAAGGAAAGTTATGACCAACCTAGACAGCATATGCAAAAGCAGAGCCATTGCTTTGCCAACAAAGGTCCGTCTAGTCAAGGCTATGGTTTTTCCAGTAGTCATGTATGGATGTGAGAGTTGGACTGTGAAGAAAGCTGAGGGCCAACGAATTGATGCTTTTGAGCTGTGGTGTTGGAGAAGACTCTTGAGAATCCCTTGGACTGCAAGGAAATCCAACCAGTCCATTCTAAAGGACAACAGTCCTGGGTGTTCATTGGAAGGAATGATGCTAAAGCTGAAACTCCAGTACTTTGGCCACCTCATGCAAAGAGTTGACTCATTGGAAAAGACTCTGATGCTGGGAGGGACTGGGGTCAGGAGGAGAAGGGGATGATAGAGGATGAGATGGCTGGATGGCATCACTGACTCGATGGACATGAGTTTGAGTGAACTCTGGGAGTTGGTGATGGACAGGGAGGCCTGGCGTGCTGTGAAACATGGTGTCACAAAAAGTTGGACACGAGTGAGCGACTGAACTGAACTGAACTGATAATGAGTGATGTTGAGCATCTTTTCATGTGTTTGTTAACCATCTGTATGTCTTTTTGGAGAAATGTCTATTTCGTTCTTTGGCCCTTTTTTTTTTTTTTTTTTGATTCTGTCATTTATTTTTCTGGAATTGAGCTGCTTGTATATTTTTGAGTTTAATTCTCTGTCAGTTGCTTCGTTTGCTATTGCTTTCTCCCATTCTGAAGGCTGTCTTTTCACCTTTCTTATAGTTTCCTTCATTGTGCAAAAGCTTTTGAGTTTAATTAGGTCCCATTTGTTTATTTTTGCTTTTATTATCATTACTCTAGGAGGTGGGTCATAGAGGATTCTGCTGTGATTTATGTCAGAGAGTGTTTTGCCCATGTTTTCCTCTAGGAGTTTTATAGTTTCTGGTCTTACACTTAGATCTTTAATCCATTTTGAGTCTATTTTTCTGTATGGTGTTAGAAAATGTTCACATTTCATTCATTTACAAGTGATTGACCAATTTTTCCAGCACCACTTTTTAAAAGAGATTGTCTTTTCTCCACTGTATATTCTTGCCTCCTTTGTCAAAGATAAGGTGTCCATAGGTGCATGGTTTTATCTCTGGGCTTTCTATTTTTTTCCCCATTGATCTATATTTCTGTCTTTGTGAAAATACCATACTGTCTTGATGACTGTGGCTTTGCAGTAGAGCCTGAAGTCAGGCAGGTTGATTCCTCCAGTTACATTCTTCTTTCTCAAGATTGCTTTAGCTATTTGAGGTTTTTTTATTTCCATACAAACTGATTTTTTTTTTTTTTGGTTCTAGTTCTACAAAAAATACCTTTGGTAGCTTGATAGGGATTGCATTGAATCTATAGATTACTTTGGGTAGTATACTCATTTTCACTATATTGATTATTCTGATCCATGAACATGGTATATGTCTCCATCTATTTGTGTCATCTTTGATGTTTTTCATCAGTGTTTTATAGTTTTCTATATATAGGTCTTTTCTTTCTTTAGGTAGATTTATTCATAAGTATTTTATTCTTTTCATGGCAATGGTGAATGGAATTGTTTCCTTAATTTCTCTTTCTGTTTTCTCATTGTTAGTGTATAGGAATGCAAAGGCTTTTCTGTGTGTTAATTTTATATCCTGCAACTATATTCACTGATTAACTCTAGTAATTTTCGGGTGGTGTCTTTAGGGTTTTCTATGTAGAGGATCATGTCATCTGCAAACAGTGAGAGTTTTACTTCTTCTTTTCCAATCTGCATTCCTTTTATTCTTTTTTCTTCTCTGATTGCTGTGGCTAAAACTTCAAAAACTATGTTGAATTGTAGTTGTGAGAGTGGGCACCCTTGTCTTGTTTCTCACTTTAGGGGAAAGTTTTCATTTTTCACCATTGAGGATAATGTTTGTTGTGCATTTATCATATATAACTTTTATTATGTTGAGGTATGTTTCTTCTATGCCAAATTTCTGGAGGGTTTTTTTTTTATCATAAATGGATGTTGAATTATGTCAAAGGCTTTCACTGCATCTATGGAGATAATCATATGGTTTTTATTTTTCAATTTGTTAATGTGGTGTATCACACTGATTTGCAAATATTGAAGAATCCTTGCATCCCTGAAATAAAGCCCTCTTGGTCATGATGTATATGATCTTTTTAATATGTTGTTGGATTCTGTTTGCTAGAAGTTTGTTAAGGATTTTTGCATCTATGTTCATCAGTGATATTGGCCTGTAGTTATCTTTTTTGGGGGGCATCTTTGTCAGGTTTTGGTATTAGGGTGATGATGGCCTCATAGTATGAGTTTGGAAGTTTATCTTCCTGTGCAATTTTCTGGAAGTTTGAGTAGGATAGGTGTTAGCTCTTCTCTAAATTTTTGGTAGAATTCAGCTGTGAAGCCGTCTGGTCCTGGGCTTTTGTTTTCTGGAAGATTTCTGATTACAGTTTCGATTTCCATGCTTGTGATGGGTCTGTTGAGATTTTCTATTTCTTCCTGGTTCAGTTTTGGAAAATTATACTTTTCTAAGAAGTTGTTCATTTCTTCAAGTTGTCCATTTTGTTGGCATATAGTTGCTGATAGTAGTCTCTTATGATCCTTTGTATTTCTGTGTTGTCTGTTGTGATCTCTCCATTTTAATTTCTAATTTTGTTGATTTGATTCTTTTCCCTTTTTCTCTTGATGAGTCTGGCTAATGGTTTATTTATTTTATTTATCTTCTCAAAGAACCAGTTTTTAGCTTTGTTGATTTTTGCTATGTCTCTTTTGTTTCTTTTTCATTTATTTCTGCCCTAGTTTTTATGATTTTTTTCCTTCTAATAACCCTTGGGTTCTTAATTTCTTCTTTTTCTAGTTGTTTTAGGTGTTCAGTTCAGTTCAGTTCAGACGTTCAGTTGTGTCTGACTCTTTGCGACCCCATGAATAGCAGCACGCCAGGCCTCCCTGTTCATCACCATCTCCTGGAGTTCACTCAGACTCACGTCCATTGAGTCCATGATGCCATCCAGCCATCTCATCCTCGGTCGTCACCTTCTCCTCCTGCCCCCAATCCCTCCCAGCATCAGAGTCTTTTCCAATGAGTCAACTTTTTGCATGAGGTGGCCAAAGTACCAGAGCTTCAGCTTTAGCATCATTACTTCCAAAGAAATCCCAGCGTTGATCTCCTTCAGAATGGACTGGTTGGAGTTCCTTGCAGTCCAAGGGACTCTCAAGAGTCTTCTCCAACACCACAGTTCAAAAGCATCAATTCTTTGGCCCTCAGCCTTCTTCACAGTCCAGCTCTCACATCCATACATGACCACAGGAAAAACCATAGCCTTGACTAGACAGACCTTAGTCGGCAAAGTAATGTCTCTGCTTTTGAATATACTATCTAGGTTGGTCACAACTTTTCTTCCAAGGAGTAAGCGTCTTTTAATTTCATGGCCGCAATCACCATCTGCAGTGATTTTGGAGCCCCCCCCCCCCCAAAAAAAAAGGTCTGACACTGTTTCCACTGTTTCCCCATCTATTTCCCATGAAGTGATGGGACCAGAGGCCATGATCTTCATTTTCTGAATGTTGAGCTTTAAGCCAACTTTTCGCTCTCCTCTTTCACTTTCATCAAGAGGCTTTTTAGTTCCTCTTCACTTTCTGCCATAAGGGTGGTGTCATCTGCATATCTGAGGTTATTGATATTTCTCCCAGCAATCTTGATTCCAGCTTGTGTTTCTTCCAGTCCAGCATTTCTCATGATGTACTCTGCATAGAAGTTAAATAAGCAGGGTGACAATATACAGCCTTGACGCACTCCTTTTCCTATTTGGAAGCAGTCTGTTGTTCCATGTCCAGTTCTAACTGTTGCTTCCTGACCTGCATACAGATTTCTCAAGAGGCAGGTTAGGTGGTCTTGTATTCCCATCTCTTTCAGAATTTTCCACAGTTTATTGTGATCCACCCAGTGTAGAGTTAGGTTATTTATTTGATTTTTCTCTTGTTTCTTAAGGTAAGCTTGTATTGCTATAAATCTTCCCCTTAGCACTGATTTTACTGAATCCCATAAGTTTTGGGTTGTTGTGTTTTCATTTTCATTTATTTGTATGCATATTTTTCTTTATTTTTCAATTTCTTCTGTGCTTTGTTGGTTTTTTAGAAGCATGTTGTTTAGCCTCCACATGTTTGTATTTTTAATAGTTTTTTTTTTCCTGTAGTTGACATCTAATCTTACTGCACTGTGATCAGAAAAGATGATTGGAATGATTTCAATTTTTTTGAATTTACTAAGCCTACATTTATGGCCCAGGATATGATCTGTCCTGGAGAAGGTTCAGTGTGCACTTGAGAAAAAGTTCAAATTCATTGTTTTGGAGTGAAATGTCCTATATATATCAATCAGGTCTAACCTGTCCATTGTATCATTTAAAGTTTGTGTTTCCTTGTTAATTTTGTGTTTAGCTGTGAGTGGGGTATTAAAGTCTCCCATGATTATTGTATTACTGTTAATATCCCCTTTCATACTTGTTAGCATTTGCCTTACATAATGCAGTGCTCCTATGTTGGGTGTATATATATTTATAATTATAATATCTTCTTCTTGGATTGATCCTTTGATCATTATGTAAGGTCCTTCTTTGTCTCTTTTCACGGCCTTTATTTCAGTCTATTTTATCTGATATGAGTATTGCTACTCCTGCTTTCTTTTGGTCTCCATTTGTGAAATATCTTTTTCTAGCCCTTCACTTTCAGTCTGTATGTGTCCTTTGTTTTGAGGTGGGTCTCTTGTATACAGCATATATAGGGGTCTTGTTTCTGTATCCATTCACCAGTCTTTGTCATTTGGTTGGTACATTCAATCCATTTACATTTAAGGTAATTATTGATAATTATGATCCTGTTGCCATTTACTTTGTTGCTTGGGGTTCGTCTTTATACACCTTTTCTGTGTTTCCTGTCTAGAGAAGATCCTTTAGCATTTGTTGAAGAGCTGGTTTCGTGGTGCTGAATTCTCTCAGCTTTTGCTTGTCTGTAAAGCTTTTGATTTGTCCTTCATATGTGAATGAGATCCTTGCTGGGTACAGTAGTCTGGGTTTTAGGTTTTCCTCTTTCATCACTTTAAGTATGTGCTGCTATTCCCTTCTGGCCTGAAGAGTTTCTCTTGAAAGATCAGCTGTTATCCTTATGGTGATCCCCTTGTGTGTAATTTGTTGTTTTTCCCTTGCTGCTTTTAATATTTGTTCTTAGTGTTTGATCTTCATTAATTTGATTAATATGTGTCTTGGGGTGTTTTACCTTGGGTTTATCCTGTTTGTGACTCTCTGGGTTTCGTGGACTTGGGTGGCTATTTCCTTCTCCATTTTAGGAAAGTTTTCAACTATTATCTCCTCAAGTATTTTCTCATGACCTTTCTTTTTGTCTTATTCTTCTGGGACTCCTATGATTCAAATGCGGGGTGTTTGACATTGTCCCAAGGTTTCTGTTTGTCCTCACTTCTTTGAATTCTTTTTTCCTCTCTGCTTCATTTATTTCCACCATTCTATCTTCCACTTCACTTATCCTATCTTCTGCTTCCATTATTCTACTGTTGGTTCCCCCCAGAGTGTTTTTGATCTCAGTTATTGCATTATTCATAATTGATTGACCTTTTTTTAAAATTTCTTCTAGGTCCTTTTTAAACTTTCCTTGCATCTTCTCAATCCTTATCTCCAGAGTATTTATCTGTAACTCCATTTTTCTTTTTCAAACTTTTGGATCATTTTTAGTGTCATTATTCTGAATTTTTTTTCAGGTAGACTCCCTATCTCTTCCTCTTTGGTTTGGCGGGCATTTATCATGTTCCTTTACCTGCTGAATATTTCTCTGCCTTTTCATCTTTCTTAGGTTGCTGTATTTGGGGTGGCCTTTCAGTATGCTGGATGTTTGTGGTTCCTTTTTATTGTGGAGTTTCCTCTGTGTGGGTTGGGTTGCACGATTGGCTTGTCAAGGTTTCCTGGTTAGGGAAGCTTTTGTCAGTGTTTTGGTGGGTGGAACTGAATCTCTTCTCCCTGGAGTGCAATGAAGTGTCTATTAGTGAGTTTTGAGATGTCTACGAGTCGGAGATGACTGAGCGACTGAACTGAACTGATGAGGTGGCATGACTTTTGGTCGCCTATATTTTAATGCTCAGGGTTATGTTCCTGTGTTGTTGGAGAATTAGCTTGGAATGTTTTGCTCTGAAACTTGTTAGTTCTTGGGTGGAGCTTGGTTTCAGTGTAGGTATGGAGGCTTTTGGATGAGCTCTTGTCAATTAATGTTCCTTGGAGTCAGGAGTTTTCTGGTGTTCTCAAGTTTTGGATTTAAGCCTACTGCCTCTGGCTTTCAGTCTTATTCTTACAGTAGCCTCAAGACTTCTCCATCCATATACACCAATGATAAAACATCTAGGTTAATGGTGAAAAGATTCTCCACAGTGAGAGACACCCAGAGAAGTTCACAGATACATGGAGAAGAGAAGGGGAGAAGGGAGATAGAGGTGACCAGGAGGAAAAGAGGGAGAATCAAAAGTGGTGAGAGGAATCTAACCAGTAATCAATTCCCTATTTGCTGTCCACAGTCTGGAACACTCAGAGAGGTTCATGGAGTTACATAAAGAATAGAAGGGGGAGGGAGGAGATAGAGGAGGAGATCCAGGAGGAGAAAAGGGGGAGTCAAACGGAGAGAGACAGATCTAGCCAGTAATCAATTCCCTAAGTGTTCTCCACAGCTCAGAACACCCAAAGAGATTCACACAGTTGGGTATAGAAGAGAAGGGGGAGGAAGGAGATAGAGATGACCTGGGGGAGAAAAAGGAGAGTCAAAAGGGGGAGAGAGCAATCAAGTCAGTAATCACACTCCTAAGTAAAAATGGGTACTGATAATTGGTTTTTTAAAGGTACAAAATTGATAACAAATACCAAAAAGCAAAGATTAAAAATCTAGAGTAGATGTTAGACTTTCAAAAATACAATATTAAAAAAAATAATCAGAAGAATTATAAATAATATATGAAATTTGCTTAAAAATAGGGTGTTTTTTTTTGGTAAGGTAATAGTAGGTTATAAGAATGAAAATCAAAGGAGTAATAATGAACTTAAAAATAAAAAGAAATTTAAAAATTAATAAATGATAATAGTAAAATATATCTAGTAATTTCTCTGGAGCTATTGAGGGCAGTGTGGGGTCAGTTCAGTTTCAGATAGTTCCTTGTTCCATCTTATACTTCTCAAGGTATATAGGCCCCTTCCAATGTAGTCAGTGCTAACTACAGGGTTTTAATCTGTTGCACCTGTCACTTCCAAAGTGGTTCCATCTTCTTTGTTTATTTTGGCTTCCTCCGTTTGCAGGTCTCTTCAGTGTCTAATTTCCACCCTGACACAAGGGGGCAAAGGTGGTCACTTATTTAGGCTCACTTGTTCAGTGTGCTGTGGCGAGGGAGGAACACTACAAAGAAATCACTGGCGTGTGTGGGGAGTGCTCGCAGTATATGGACCACACTGGGTTTGCCCCTGCTTTTGGTGTGTATGCTTTGCCGGTCTACACTGCTAAGGGTCCAGGTTGCTCTGCAAGGGAACTTTCATGCCCTGGGTTGCATGAATTTCCCAGGACTAAGTGGCTCAGGTTCAGGTTCTCGGGTACTGCACAAAGGCACAGACTTGGTTGGGCCTGCATTTTGTGTCCTTCCCTGGTCTGACCAGCTCAGGTGACCAGGTGTTTCATGAGCACACTCTCCCAGGTGGGTGGTGCATCTTATCACCTCCCCAGTCCCAGCCGCTCAGTTTCCTGGGTACACAGTGAGAGCTCCTTCTCAGGTGTGCTGTGTCTCCTCTGGGGAGCTGATCTCAGGCTGCAGTTCTCCTGGTGGATGTCAGCCGCCCAGGATCCCAGGAAGACTTGGTTAGCAACTGGGAGCCTGCTCATCACAGTTTGGTGGAGGATGCCATCTCTAGGGCTGAGATTGCCTCTCGCCTTCTGGCTCTGGCTGTCGCCTGCCTGCCTCTCTTCCTCTGGTGAGGGGAGGGGCCGGTCAGCAACCTGCTACCTCTCCTCTGGTATTCGCTCAATCTTTTGTTCTGTGAGCAGCCCAAGCTGTACCTTAGAGCTTTCACGGGAAAGTTCTCTCTCTTTCTCTTTTTAATTTTCTCTCTGGCTATCCCACAGTTTGGGTTGCTATCTCACGTTAGCTCCCTCAGATTGTCCTCAGGGCATTCAGGCCTGGTCCTTACCCTAAGCAATGCAGCCTGCGCCTCCCTGTTCAGCCCCTGCTCGCCACTGGGGGATACCAGCGCATGGGCTACTTCTCTGCTGGGAGTTGCGGTTAGGTGCTTAGTTTTTTTTTTTTTTTTTCCTTCTCCCTGTTATGTTGCCCTCTGAGATTCCAAAACTCCCCATAGACCTGCCAGTGAGAGGGTGTCTTGGTGTTTGGAAACTTCTCCTTCATGACTCCCTCCTTGGGACGGGTCTCGGTCCCTAACTCTTTTGCCTCTCTTTTTATCTTTTTTATTATGCCCTACATCCTTTCAAAGAAAATTGGCTGCCTTTCTGGGTGCCTGGTGTCCTCCACCAGCATTCAGAGGTTGTTTTGCAGAATTTGCTGTGTTCAAATGATCTTTTGATGAATTTGTCAGGGAGAAAGTGGTCTCCCCATCCTATTCCTCCTCCGTCTTAGGACTGCCCTGGAACCTGGTTTAAAATTGCATTATAAAATACATACAAATGGCTTAATGCATGAAATAAGCTTTTGGTTAACCCAGTGGAGTGGAAAGTTTCAGGTTCAGTGTTATTATTTTCAAACCTGCAAAATTCAAGAAGGTGCTCTGGAGACTGAACACTTCTGCTATTTTTCATAGTCTATGGTGAAGACTCAATTTATGTTTTTAGGAGTCTACTCTGTTTTTAAACTGACTCTGTTGTATCAGTTTGAACCTTCCCTCTGATGAGAGCCCGCACTTGTTAGCATGTAACTAGGAAGTGATTAGAAGATTACATTTAAAATTATATGCACCAGAATAGTCTTAGGCACAAAATAATTTATATTAATGAGCAGTCATTTGGGAGTAGATCTGCAACCATCTGACTGCAGCATATCTTGATTACAAAATACAAGAAATTTCTACCATATACAAAACTAAAACCTGAACACCACTAACAAACCCTTTCAATCTGTAAGAATGCAAGATCAAATTATGGTAGAAAGCTTCTGTTTTGAGTAATTTTTTTTTCTCTGCACATTTTGCAGAAGTACCACCTGGACTTTAGATTTAGAAACCAAGAAATATTATGATATTTCCACCAATAAACTGACTTTATTCCCAAAACGTTGAAAGAATGAAAAACCCAGTTATTTGAAAACATTTGATTTAAGCAAATGAGTTTTTTTTTCTTTTGCGTGGAACTTGCTTGTCTGGAAATAGAGTTTTCTCTCCTCTGGATATGTCTCTTTATTTCATAGTTAAAGTGTAGGAAGGCCTCCCTTGGAAATGTTTGTTTTGGGAGCTTTAAGGCAAAATCTAAACTCATTATTCAAATATGTTCTCCAAGAATCATATCTCAGTTTTGTAAGTGGTTTGAGATGGCTTGTACCTGTTTCATTCAGTTGGACATATGCACATTTATTTTAAGAAACTAAGCACTGAAGTCATTCTACAAGTGCTGCAGTAATTGCTCACAGAAGAGGGCTTCTCAAAATGCATTCTATGTTAATGACTTGAGTCTTATATTTCAAAATGTAGAAATGTACCATGCTATTTCTTGGGAGTAGATAAAGATGAATAATTCACCAATATTTTATTTTTCTTCTGAAATCTCTTTTTCTCCCGAATCATGTGGTAGTGATTGGAGTGTAACAGTCCAGAATAAGAATTGCTGTCCTAGAGAAGGCATGATGTGTTCAGCAGTATTGGTGGGAAAAGAAAGCCAAGTCAACATAAATATGTCTGCCTTATTAATGAAGAAGCCTCATGGGCGTTCTTTATTCAAATTCCAGTTTCCAGTTGCAGGCTTTTGGAGAGCGGGGGCCTCTTCATTTCTCCTCACCATCCGGTGCATTGTCTTACACGTGGCATGTGCTCCAGAAACATTTATTGAATGAGAGTTAAGCCCACTAGTCATTCATTGACTGTCTACTCTGTGCCAGGTACCACACTAAATTATTTACTTGCAGGCTCTCATTTAATCTTGTGTATTTTTAAAAGTATTTTTAATCTAATTATTTATTTTGGGCTGCCCTGGGTTTTTGTTGCTGCATGGACATTTCTCTAGTTGTGGTAAGCAGAGGCTACTCTCTAGTTGCGGTGTGTGGGCTTCTCATTGCTGTGGCTTCTCTTGTTGTGGGGCATAGGCTCTAGGGCCTGCAGGCTTCAGTGGTTGCAGTGTGTGGGCTCTGCAGTTGTGGTACACCAGCTTGCTCCATGGCATGTGGGAAATTCCTGGACCAGGGATCAAATCCATGTCACCTGCATTGTTGGCAGATTCTTTACCACTGAGCCACCAGGGAAGTCCAATCTTCTGTATCTGTACCACCTCCATTTACCAAATCACCTCCATTTGCCAAATGAAGAAATTAGAGTACAAGGAAGTGTCTTGGCTGATGTCACAAAACCAGGAGGTAGATACGCCTAAGTTATGTCTGTCTGCTGCCAAAGCCTGGGGTTGCTGGGGTAACATGCTTTCCCTAGATGAATGTATGAATGAATCAGTGGATTCGTATTACATCACTCCATGATTTTGAAGCTACTTATCATTTCCTGGAACTTTAACCCACATATTCAAGTCTCTGTCAGAATGGATATCAAGATAAAATGGACAGTGGGGATTTTGTCATCTGACAAATCATCTTTGAATGCAGTCATGAGGAGTGTTTTGCATTTAACCATGGAGGTGGCCTTTAGTAGGCTTTCTGAGGAGACAGAGGTATGAAAGTGTGAGGAGAAAACAGTGTCTTGAAGACCCAGTATTTAAAAGCTTTTCCCTTTCTTGTGCTATTTATAAATTTGCAAGTTCTGTAGATTTTACCATCGTCTATCTGGTCTCTAGATATTCTGTATGAAAAGACAACACAGTTCAGCTGCCATGAAAGGAAGTCATTAGGATTGAGTCTTGGTCCTGTTAAAATATCTTGATACTTTTCTGAAAGGTGACCATGGGATGAATCTTTTATTTTACTGAGCTCTGAATCCAATTCCCAGTTCTTGGACTCCTAAGCATCTGAGGATGTTGACCACAAGAATATCCTCTTTCTCAGATGTAGTTATCTTTCCAACTCATTCATGTGTCACTCTGCATATTCCAGGTAACCTGCGCTGGTGATCTTTCACTAAATTGGCCAGAAGATTCTGTAAACAGATTGCTTACTTAACATTATGAAAACTCAGGCTAGAATCAATATCTATTCCATGAAAAAAAAATCCGGGGAAACATCTGTGAGCCCTCGCATCACCTTCTGCTACATCCTAAATTTGTGCTGCTTTCTCTGCTTTAGTGTCTGTTGATAGCCATCCCATTTCCCCAGGTGCCCACATGCTCATCTGAGAGACCTCTTTTCCTTCTCAAGCATAGTTGTCTTCTGGATCAAGTCTGCAAGATCAGATGGATTTTGCATGCATGACATCATTAGCATGTCTTGCTTTCAATCTCCATTACGCTGGTCTAGACCAGCATTATTGCTCCTGTGGCCCACTGCAACACCTTCTAATGGGTCTCTGTATTCACATTCTTGCTATTCCTACAGCCCATTATTCACACTGAGGAGTGATCTCTTTAAAATGAAACCTGGATGTCATCACTGCTCTGCTTAAAGGACTTCAATGACTCCCTATTACTCAAGACATAACATGAAAGCTCTTTACTGGCCTTGTGTTGTAAGTGATGTTGGCATTCTTATTTTCTTCATGTCGTGAGTGCTATAGCAGCCAAGGCTATGTCTTGTTCATCTTTCTATCTCATGTAGCACTTAGCAGAGTGTCTTATAGTTAGTAATTGTTCAAAAGTGTGTTGAGTTGATTGAAATAAAATAACAGCCTAACAATTCAATGTCTGAATTTTGTTAACAACTTTCTGAAGAATAAAATGTGGGTCACCCATTGGAGCGTCCATGTGTTTATATAAATAACATATATTTTTCCTCATTAACCAATATATGACAGAATGATCTCTGTTTCATGGCAAACCATTCAATATCACAGTAATCCAAGTCTATGCCCCAACCAATAATGCTGAAGAAGCTAAAGTTGAACAGTTGTATGAAGACCTTCAAGACCTTCTAGAACTAACACCCAAAAGAGATATCCTTTTCATTATAGGGGACCAGAATGCAAAAGTAGGAAGTCAAGAAACACCTGGAATAACAGGCAAATTTGGCCTTGAGTACAGAATGAAGCAGGGCAAAGGCTAATAGGGCTTTTGCCAAGAGAATGCACTGGTCATAGCAAACACCCTCTTCCCACAACACAAGAGAAGACTCTACACATGGACATCACCAGATAGTCAACAACGAAATCAGATTGATTATATTCTTTGCAGCCAAAGATGGAGAAGCTCTATACAGTCAGCAAAAACAAGACCGGGAACTGACTGTGGCTCAGATCATGAACTCCTTATTGCCAAATTCAGACTTAAATTGAAGAAAGTAGGTAAAACGACTAGACCACTCAGGTAAGACCTAAATGAAATCCCTTACGATTATACAGTGAAAGTGGGAAATAGATATAAGGGACTAGATCTGATAGACAGAGTGCCTGATGAACTATGGATGGAGGTTTGTGACATTGTACAGGAGACAGGGCTCAAGACCATACCCAAGGAAAAGAAATGCAAAAATCAAAATGGCTAAGGAGGCCTTACACATAGCTGTGAAAAGAAGAGAAGTGAAAAGCAAAGGAGAAAGGGAAAGATATAAGCATCTGAATGCAGAGTTCCAAAGAATACAAAGGAGAGATAAGAAAGCATTCCTCAGCGATCAATGCAAAGAAATAGAGGAAAAGAACAGAATGGGAAAGACTAGAGATCTCTTCAAGAAAATTAGAGATATCAAGGGAAGATTTCATGCAAAGATGGGCACAGTAAAGGACAGAAATGGTATGGACCTAACAGAAGCAGAAGATATTAAGAAGAGATGGCAAGAATACACAGAAGAACTGTACAAAAAATATCTTCATGACCCAGATAATCACAATGGTGTGATCAGTCACACTCAGCTACAGCCAGACATCCTGGAATGCAAAGTCAAGTGGGCCTTAGAAAGCATCGCTACGAACAAAGCTAGTGGAGGTGATGGAATTCCAGTGGAGCTATTTCAAATCCTGAAAACTGTGAAAGTGCTGTATTCAATATGCCAGCAAATTTGGAAAACTCAGCAATGGCCACAGGACTGGAAAAGGTCAGTTTTCATTCCAATTCCAAAGAAAGGCAATGCCAAAGAGTGCTCAAACTACCACACAATTATACTCATCTCACACTCTGGCAAAGTAATGCTCAAACTGCTCCAAGCCAGGCTTCAACAATACATGAACCATGAACTTCCAATGTTCAAGCTGGTTTTATAAAAGGCAGAGGAACCAGAGATCAAATTGCCAACATCTGCTGGATCATTGAAAAAGCAAGAGAGTTTCAGAAAAAGATCTATTTCTGCTTTATTGACTATGCCAAAGCCTTTGATTGTGTGGATCACCATAAACTGCGGAAAATTCTGAAAGAGATGGGCATACCAGACCACCTGACCTGCCTCTTGAGAAATTTGTATGCAGGTTAGGAAGCAAGAGTTAAAACTGGACGTGGAACAGCAGAATGGTTCCAAATAGGAAATGAAGTATGTCAAGGCTGTATATTGTTACCCTGCTTATTTAACTTATATGTGTAGTACATCATGCGAAATGCTGGGCTGGAATAAGCACAAGCTGGAATGAAGATTGCTGGGAGAAATATCAATAACCTCAGATATGCAGATGCCACTGCCCTTATGGCATAAAGTGAAGAAGAACTAAAGAGCCTCTTGATGAAAGTGAAAGTGGAGAGTGAAAAAGTTGGCTTAAAGCTCAACATTCAGAAAACTAAGATCATGGCTTCCAGTCTCATTACTTCATGGCAAATAGATGAGGAAACAGTGGAAACAGTGTCAGATCTTATTTTTTTGGGCTCCAAAATCACTGCAGATGGTGACTGCAGCCATGAAATTAAAAGACGCTTACTCCTTGGAAGAAAAGCTATGACCAACATAGACAGCATATTAAAAAGCAGAGACATTACTTTGCCAACAAAGGTCCATCTAGTCAAGGCAAGGTTTCTCCAGTAGTCATGTATGGATGTGAGAATTGGACTACAGAGAAAGCTGAGCACAGAATAACTGATGCTTTTGAATTGTGGTGTTGGAGAAGACTCTTGTGAGTCCCTTGGACTCCAAGGTGATCCAACCAGTCCATCCTAACCGAGATCAGTCCTGAGTGTTCATTGGAAGTACTGATGTTGAAGCTGAAGCTCCAATACTTTGGCCAACTGATGTGGAGAGTTGACTCATTGGAAAAGACCCTGATGCTGGGAAAGATTGAAGGCAGGAGGAGAAGGAAACGACAGAGCATGACATGGTTGGATGGCATCACCGACTCAGTGGACATGAGTTTGGGTAAACCCTGGGAGCTGGTGATGGACAGGGAGGCCTGGTGTGTTGTAGTCCATGTGGTTGCAAAGAGTCAGACAAAACTGGGTAACTGAACTGAACTGAACTGAACCAATATAGAATGTAATAGATATTTTCTAAACTCTCTCTGATATCATGTACCCCTTATTCTGGCCAGGGTTCTGTGTGATCTGATGACTTTACATTTGCAAAGTGGAGCTACCCTGAAAGTACAGCTGACAAGAATGAATGCTTCCCTTTTCTCCTCCAGGGCTACTGTTTAATTGCTCTCTGCACGTGTACCTCCTTTTATGTAATAAACTTATTTATGCATAGTCTGCAAATATTTATAGATTCGTGCATAATTTAACTGCAGAGAGCCTGTTGTATATATTTTTTGCAAAGCTAATGAATTTTTAAGAAACTATATATTTTCGGTGGGCAGTTTGGGGCCATCCATACTATATTTGCTTTTCTTAAAGCAAGGCGTCATGCCCATGTGTCCAAAGACTTAGCTTCGTGCTTTGGGTGTTCTCACCCACGCTGATCACGATAAAAAGGAATTTGTTGTTATATGAGACCCAGGAAACTAGGTCAAAGAGAGGGAGAGAGCCTGAACTGGCTACTTAGCTGTGTGCAGAGTTCACACAGACACTTGTCTGATGGATGCTCTGGGACTGGGGAGTCTCACGGCAAAGTTGTGATTGAGTCCGAACATGTCAGAGATCACATTTGGAAATCTTCCCATCATGTGCCTCTGCATATTGGGGCTAAGTGGACATGGCTTCATGAGCCATGTCTCTGGTTATTACCAAACATCCATTTCCTGTGCTACTTCAGGAGAGAGACAGACGCTAATCTGCTCTAATAAACACAATGAGGCCCCATGAGTCAACTCAGTCCTAAGTGGCTACATCTCAACATTGTTTAACTCATAAGATCAATGGACACTTTCCAAGCCCATAATATTTTAGCCTTCTAGGGTCATTGGATAAAAAGTGGGCCTTGTAAACAAACCCATGAAAAATGGTCCGATGCCTGCTGAATTTTGTACCATGATCTGCAAACCTTGCCCCTTCACGAGGTGCCAAACCAGGAGGGATAGATTTGTTTCTTTTCAAGTTGCCCAGGTGATTTCAATGTCAGCATCTAATTATTTTAAGTTATGGCCATTGTAGCTATCCATGTTAAAAGACAAGATTTTTTGGTTTAATGCTAACATTTATGTTGCATCATTCGATTAGATCTGCTCTGTAGGCATCTCCTTATCTTGAGCATCTCCCCTGCCTGTGCTTTATGCTGTGTTATGAACTGTAAATGTGTGTCCTCCCAAAAATCTTAGAACTTTTCAGCCCCCATATGATGATATTGGAGCTGGAGCCTTTGGGAGGTAGTTAGGTCATGAGTCCTTAGGAGTGGAATGGATCCCTTTATAAAAGGAGACACTAGAGAGATGTCTCGGAGAAGGCAATGGCACCCCACTCCAGTACTCTTGCCTGGGAAATCCCGTGGGCAGAGGAGCCTTGTAGGCTGCAGTCCATGAGGTCACTAAGATTCGGACATGACTGAGTGACTTCACTTTCACTTTTCACTTTCATGCATTGGAGAAGGAAATGGCAACCCACTCCAGTGTTCTTGCTTGGAGAATCCTAGGGACAGAGGAGCCTGGTGGGCTTTCGTCTATGGGGTCGCATGAGTCGGACACGACTGATGCGACTTAGCAGCAGCAGAGAGATGTCTGCCTGCCATGTGAAAAAGGAATCTGGCCATCTGCAGGCCAGGAAGTGGTTGTTCACTAGATACTGGATCTCTTAGCACCTTGGTCTTAGACTTCTCAGCCTCCAGAACTGTGTGAAATAAACGTTGTTTAAGCCGCCCAGTTTACAATAATTTGCTATAGCAGCCTGAGATACTCTATACTTGTGGAAGTGCTTGAACTTTAGCTGCTGGTTCCCTCTCTGCTGGGACCTCCTTCCTACCCCATTCACTTGGATGATTTACATCCTCCCATCAAGTGTGAGTATCACTGCCTCTTGGGACCTTCCCAGGCTGAACAACTAACCAGAACTGAAGAGCAAAGACCAAAACACAAGTGTAGATTATGAATTTGCCAACTTGGAAATGGATTGGGCATTGTTGTTGTTGATCAGCGGCTAAGCTGTGTCTGGCTGTTTGCAACCCTAGGGACTGCAGCATGCCAGACTCTTCTGTCCTCCACTATCTCCCAGAGTTTGCTCAAATTCATGTCTATTGAGTCAGTGACACTAACCATCTCATCCTCTGCCACATGTAAAATAGAGAAAACTGACTCAGATTGGCTACCTGGGAGCCCAGATTTCACCCAGGGAAAGGCTCTGGGCCCTGAGCCTTACTAACAAAGAGGAGACTTGAAGACTCAGACAATGCTGACATCATGTCTTGTCTCCTACTCTGCTTAGCAACAAACCCCTTGCACCTCAAACTTCTCTCATTTTCTTGCTGCATTTTCTAAGTCTTTGCTTGACTTCTCTGCATCTCTCACTTTCAAGCCATACCCAACTCTGGCATCTCTAGATCAAGATTGTCTGGTTTCTTGTCAGCCATCTCCTAGACTCTCAGAATTTGAAGCTTTGTGATTAGCTCAACTTTGCCAGAAGGCTTGGACAGTGTCTGCAGTATTCTCCATACCAAGGTCTCCTGGCCAGTCTCTGGTGATAAGGCACTGACTATATCACAAAGCAACTCCACGTACAGAAGCAATTTTAAATGGGAGATTTCCTTGTTCAAGTCTGAATCTGTCTCCCTGGGACTTTTCTAAGTCCGTGGGATTTGTTAAGTGAAGCTGTCCAGAAAAAGGAACAGAATTAAGTTTGTTTCTTGTCTCACGTGACAGCCCTGCATGGATTTGAAGGCAGTGGTCTCAGGTCTGCACACTTTCAGCTTAAACATTCCAAGGCCTGTGAACTGTTGCCCGTGTCTGTCATTCCTTCCCCATCTGAGTCACTACTCTCTTTAAGCGTGTCCGCTTAAAGGGCGCTGCCTGGAAATGAGCCCACCACTTCAGCTGTCCAGGGAGGATAGAGCCAGCCCAGCTCTTGTTCTGAGCCTGGTGCTCTTGCTAATGCACTCCAGGAGCAGATGAACCCTCTGGCAGTCATGCTGCCCCCCTAGTTTCTACTGAACTTGCAGATAACTAACATTCCTGCCATCTCTGCATATGCTGTTGCTAGGCCACATCTCCCTCTCCCATCCTTCTGTGTCTTGAGATAAGAGTAATCATTTAAACATTCTGTTTATCTTTCATGATGAGAATGTGGGCCCAGCATTCCTGTTTGGTGAGATCTTTGGCCACCTGGTTTAGTTAACACAAGTTTGTGTGCCTGACACACAGTGAGGCCAAACAAACGTAAATGTTGGAGTCGCCAGGTGAGGCGGCGGGGTGGCGAGGGGTGGTGGGTGTCTCAGGGTAACTGATCAGATCATGCACAATTCTGTTTGGCTGATGGTAAGGGAACAGGGCAGTGTCACAGGGTATAAGCCTCCTTAGGGTCCAGGAGACCGGGGGCTGTGGGCTCCTGGCAATCAACTAGTTAACATCTTCCCTTTGGTGAGGGATTTTCACATTTGCAAAACATCAGAGGAAGTTTGCTTCAAATAGTATTATCCTGGTGCCTCAGAGGAGTTAAAGCAGAGGATACAGGAAAGGCCTGTCCCAAGATGGCCCCATAGGGTCCTGCAGGGTTACTGTTTTGCTGTGATTCCTTCATGCCCTCTCTGATTTGAAGGGCAGGCCATGTCTGTCTTCCTGTGGGAAATGTGCAGGGTCTCAGACTGAGCAGCTTTGGCTACATTCTTTGAAATACATGTTGGGTCCAAGCCTTCATGCCAGTAAAGCACCATCTGACTAAACCATCATCAGCCTGCATTTTTCCATCTTAATAACAGCAGTAAGGCAATATTTAAGGAACTTCTTCTATGTGCCTGGCCTCTGCTAGGAACCAGCCTTTTAGCAGCCAATTCTTGCCACAGCATTCTAATAGCTTTCAATATTATATATAATATATATAACCTCTGAGCCACCAGGGCAGACCCCAATATATATAATATTATATATTAAATATAATAATAGCTTTATTATCATTCTTTTTTTTCATATGTGGAAACTGCGGATCAGGGAGTTTGAATACTTATTCAAAGTCACACAGCTAGTGTGGGGTGGGTCCATGACTTAACCATGACACCCATGTCCATGCTGTTAACCACTATACTATACCATCTCTGTTTTCTGAAAGCCAGTCTTTCCCAATTCAATTTTATTTCACATAATTAGTACAGTTGGGCTTCCCAGCTGGCACTAGTGGTAAAGAACCCACCTGCCAATGTAGGAGATGCAAGAGATGCAGATTTGATCCCTGAGTCAGGAAGATCCCCTGGAGGAGGGCATGGGAACCCACTCCAGGATTCTTGCCTGGACAATTCCATGGACAGAGGAGCCTGGTGAGCTACAGTCCATGGGGTTGCAAAGAATTGGACACAACTTAAGTGACTGAGCACATTAAGTACATTCATTGAGGCAGAGGCAAAAGATCAACAAATCTAAGGCAGAGGCATGTCTGATATATTCCAGATATTGTAAGAATACCAGCGTGACTGGAAATGAGTGGGCAAGCGAGAAAGTGTGGCAGATATTTCAGAGAGGTCTTTGGGACCTTAATGATGTAAGGATTGGTTAGGAATTTGACTTGTACTTTGACTGACATGAGAAACGGGGGGTTTTGAGCAGGGTGATGACATGACTTGGATTATATTTTTAGAAAACCTCATCTGGCTGCTGTCTATGTTGTGAGTAGAGAGGGTGGAAGACATGAGCAAAGTTCTGGGGAGCTCAGTGGAGAAGTTTGTATTTTGGAGAATGGACTTGGAGGGGGAGGTCTGATAAGGCTGTTTTCTCAGAGAAAACCCAAAGGAGATATGTTTTAATAAGTTTCCATTGGAAATGCAACCTAATTCCTATCTATGAGAGATTTCAATTAAATCAATTTTATTTAGCTTTTAGTTCACAAAGGGTAAGACTCTAGCTATTAATAGAAGGATGGTACAGGGAGGGAGGAGGGAGGAGGGTTCAGGATGGGGAACACGTGTATACCTGTGGCAGATTCATGTTGATGTATGGCAAAACAAATACAATATTGTAAAGTAATTAACCTCCAATTAAAATAAATAAATTTATATTAAAAAAAAAAAGAAATTCTCTTGTCCTGGGAGTACTTTTTCCCTGAGTCACTAGGTGGCATTTGTGAGTACTTCTCATTTCAAGAACATTTACTCCAACTGTATGTACACTAGATGGCACTGGAGTCATTCCCCCCCAAGGCTGCCTTGCTCCTGGTGTATGTTGACATAGAAACTTGGTTACCTCTTGTACACAAAGATCTCTGAAAAATTCCGTTCTGGTAAAACAATCCATTCTGACTACTTTTCTGTGCAGTGTTGAATCATACATACCTACTGAGGCGAATCTGAATCAAATTCACTGTTTAACTTAGATCCAGTTTATCTGCTCATAGACCCAGAAGGAGCCCCCAGCCATAGGCTCAGCTTTGTCATTGAAATTGGAGATCCCGGCCTAAGCTGAAAGTTGAGGTGGTTTTTCCTGCCTGAGTCAGCAGTGTGATCTTAGGTAAGGTGTTTGCTTCCATACAGTTAAAAATCTCCTTGATGAAATGTCCCTGAAAACCAGAAAACATAATCATGATTTCCTCACTTCTGCTAACAGTCATCTTTTTTTTGTTTGTTTTTCAGGGATGGTTGTTTCTTTTCTAAGGAAAAAAAATATTAGAGGCCACTGGTCTCCCCTTTTCCTCATGCTCAGTTCTAATTTTGTGTTTCTGTAGTTAAGATATACAACCTCAAGTGGTCCTTGAAATAGGAATGCATTCTCTCTTCACAGTTTACCTTTCAAAGTGAAACTGACCAAAATGTTTTATACCCAGTCTCATCCTTTTAGCACTCAAATGTAACCCAAATTTCCTCTGGAGTTCTTTTAGTGAAAAGACCAGACTAAAAATTCATAAGACCTGAATTTAGGTTGGATCTTGCTCCTTATGAATTGTGTCTTTGGCTTGAAATATTTATTTTGAGTTTCACTTTCCTCATCTGTAAAATGGGAGAATAGTTATAAATTACTGGCAGCTGCAGCATGCTCTTCCATATCCAGACTTCATGCTGATGAGAGTCTTTCTCTCTCTTTCTCTTACGCTTCAGAAGCACTACATCTCCTATGGCTAAGAAACACAGTACCTGTTCTAAGAAACCACACTCTAGGAGTGCAAAAATTCATATATATATACACACACACAACAACAACAACAACAACTTTCCTTGTGAGAGAGGAGAACAATGCAGTTATAACCTCTCAATTTTGGAGTTTTCATAGCATGTTCATATATCTTATTTTTTTGATTTTCCCCAAAATCCAGTGTGGGAGAAGGCATGAAGCCATCACAAGTCCTGGTTTACAGATGATGTATGTGAGTTTTGGGCTTACCAGGTGGCATAGTGGCATGGAATCTGCATGCCAATGCAGGAAACGCAGGTTTGATCCTTGGCTCAGAAAGATCCCCTGGAGGAGGAAATGGCAACCCACTCCAGTATTCTTGCCTGGGAAATTACATGGACAGGGGAGCCTGGTGGGTTATGGTTCATGGGGTTGCAAAGAGTTGGATATGACTGAGCACACATGTGAGTTTTAGAAAAGTGAAGGGCTTAGCTCAAGGTCACAAGTTCCTGGGCCATGAGCAAGGGTGTAAGCCTGGGTCTCTGTGAGTCTTGTGCCTCTGGGGACCCACTTGACTAATGCTGGCTCGTGTAGTTAATGCTGAGCAAGGGGTCTTCAAACATTTACCCATTTTTTTCAGGCATTTGACCTAATCCACAGAGAAGGGGAAAACTGGTTGTCTAAGGTCACATAAAGAATGACATAAATAGAAAATTGAAGAAAAACTGAAGTCCATCTAATTTCAGTCCATGTTTATAACAAACCCCCCCTCTTTGTAGTTAAGAGCCAACCCCTTAAAAAAAGACAGAGGTCTTTGTTCTTCTCCAAAGAACCAAATACATTTCCAAATGTTGTGCCCTTTATTAAAATCTTAGGTATAAAAAGTAAGAAATGTTTTCACTTAAAAAACAAAGCTCTCCCTTGATGTTGAGCAAATGGGAATCCTTTGATTCAGTACAAAATTTCTATTCTAGGTATGGTTATGTGTTTTTTTTTTTTAAGAAATAAAAATGAAAAACATTCAATGCTTTTAAATACCACCTTTCTCTTACTCAGTTTGCTTGCTTATTATTAATACAGTTTGAATGGATTCTTGCTTTGACATGGAAGTTTATTTTTAAAAGAACCATGGATCATCTGTTACTATAGCAATAATTTCTCACTCTGAAGCTATTTAATCTTAAAGCAACATGGGATTTTAAATGTCATAGTGGTCTGTATTTAGCATGACTGCAGTGCTTGACTCTACCAATAATTAAGGTGTTTGTGATGAAGAGAAATGGAACTTCTGGGTTTGTTGTTTGTTTTAGATTTTCTTATGGTGTCCCTCACCTGTTAGGCATTCTCAGCAGTGGGGAGCCATTTGTATGGATGGTCAGCACAGGTGCCTATGATGCTGGCAACACAGGGTAGTGACCACTGTGTGAAACCACAGCTCTTTGCATACTGGGCCACTTTGGAGAGCCAGAACTGCCCGTATACCACCTTCTAATGCAAATAGGTGCCACCAGGTAGAACAGTCAGTGTGTGGCAGAAGTCACCTCTGCTTTAGCAGGCTCTGGAGGCAGCATCTGGGAAAGGAGTCTTTCACCACAAGTAGACACCAACTTGTTTGGACATTGCTTTTGAGGAGGAACCCCTGCTGTACGGTGCAGTTCACGCAGTTTGGCATAGCTGTTACCAGCTTGTGCTTAGGTTCAGAGCCGGCTTACGTGTTCTTCCTGGTGTGACCTGCCTATGACTTGGTCTTCATGTATCAGGATCAGTTGCCTGTAATAAAATATACCCTAAATAAATAGCAACATAAGTAAATAAATAAAAACATAAATAAATTTTATTCACCTGAAACAAGAACTTCAATAGAAATACAACCTAAATTAAATCCATCATAGATTCATAGATCTGGATGGTATTCTTTTCTTCTGTTTACTTGACTAGTCCTGAGAAAAACCTCTAACATGAGCTCTAGGGACCTGTGGACTTGACCATACTAGTGTCTTGCCTACCTTTTCCCTCTTACTCTCCCTGTTCTAGCCATACCAAAGTTATTTTGATTCTTCAAATAGTCGTGCCCTTTGTTGCTTCAGGGCCTGTAGACATACTGATCCCTTGCCTGTAATCTTGTCCATTCTTCCCATCTCTGTTGTCATTTTCACCCAGCTGATCCCTATGTGTTCCTTAGCTCTCAATTCAAGGTCATTTCCTCAGAGAAGCTTTTCCCAGATGAGGTGAGACTCCTCTGTATACATTCCCATGGCACTCTGTGTTCACTATGACATAAAACTCATAACCATTGAGATTGTTCATCCACTGTCTATCCCCTTGGCTAGACTGAATTCAGTGATGTCAGGAATCTGTCTTGTTTCTCATGGTATTTCCAGTGTCTAATTTAGATAGGCAATTAAATATTTGTTGGATTAATGAATGAATTACAGGAAGCTTTCATAGTAGAAAATCAAGGCTGCTTTGTTTTGGGGCTCAAAACCCTGTTTCGAGATAAGCTACCTCTGTAACTGGTAGAGGCCATTTTAAATGTGCCACAGAGTTACTCCTGGTAAGCTGGGGAAAGGAATGCAAGTGATTTTTTAACACAGATATAAAAATGTAAGCATACACATGTCGGCTATTTCCTCCAGATAATCTGTCTGAGAAGAAGCCTTTAGATCCTGTGACATATTATTTGTCCTTTGAGTGAAGATTTTTTACTCCTAAGAAGACTCAAAGTCTTAAATTCATACATGGATTCTTTCCACAAATTTCCATTTTTCTCAGAAATAAGGTGTGACTAATAAACAATGGAACCAGTTTTCTTCTGTGATTCATAAGGTGACTGTTTAATGAGAGGCTTGGAGATTTTATTTTGCTGCTCATTTTTAAAGTTATTGTACAACCCAGACTTGTTGATGGACTTTGTGAATGAGGCAAGTGTCACTCAAGTATCTCATGCTTGCATTGCATGTTTTCACAAAAGACATGTCAGGCTCCTGGACTACCTGACCAAGGCAAGTGGGATCTAAGGAGCAAACAGGATTCAGTAATGAGGCTTATGTGCTGTTCTTAGCCCTGCCTTGTGACCCTGCTTCTGCCCTCTTTATAGCCCATGCCATACATGTTGAACTTTCTTTCTGGTAGGTGGGGGGTAAGTTTTGCCCTGTCTAGATTCTATTTAATTCATGTATGTTGAGCACAGTGACAAATCTTTTGCTAAGCACAGAGATTAAGGAGACTGAGACTACATAGGAAAACTACAGGGAAGTTACAGTCAGGGGAAAGCTGGTTAAGACACCCAAATAATTACCATGAACTTGTGAAAAGCGCAATGATCTTTATACATGCAAGTGCAACAATTCTTATACATGCAAGATCAGGAGGAGGGGAACTACAAGAAGGATTTACTTCCCTTAAGGACTTCACATGACAACATGTGCATGTACTGTACAAGGCATGAATGTGAGGCAGGGTGCCTCAGAATCTTGCAATGCTAGAGAGAAGGGTTGCCTGAAGCCTGACACGTCACCTTGGGGTGACAGCTTTCCCTGATGGCTCATGATGGCATCCAGAGACTGTGTTTGTTTCCTACTGCTTCTGTAACAAGCAACCACTAACTTAGTGACTAAAGCAACACAAATTGTTCCTCTTTCATTTTGGGAGGTCAGAAGTTTTTTTTTTTTTTTTTTGAGCAATTAACACTTGTTTTTATTTATTTTTTTGTTGTTATTTTGTTTTTAATTATTTTCTTTATATTTTCCAAGCTTCCTGAACATGTTGCTTTTTTCATTAATTTTAGAAATTTCTTATACATTGTCATCTTTGCTCCATTTTTTTCACTTTTCTCCTCTCATAGGTCTAATTTTTTTTTTAAAATTTTAAAATCTTTAATTCTTACATGCGTTCCCAAACATGACCCCCCCTCCCACCTCCCTCCCCACAACAACTCTCTGGGTCATCCCCATGCACCAGCCCCAAGCATGCTGCACCCTATGTCAGACATGGACTGGCGATTCAATTCTTACATGATAGTTTACATGTTAGAATTCCCATTCTCCCAAATCATCCCACCCTCTCCCTCTCCCTCTGAGTCCAAAAGTCCGTTATACACATCTGTGTCTTTTTTCCTGTCTTGCATACAGGGTAGTCATTGCCATCTTCCTAAATTCCATATATATGTGTTAGTATACTGTATTGGTGTTTTTCTTTCTGGCTTACTTCACTCTGTATAATTGGCTCCAGTTTCATCCATCTCATCAGAACTGATTCAAATGAATTCTTTTTAACAGCTGAGTAATACTCCTTTGTGTATATGTACCACAGCTTTCTTATCCATTCATCTGCTGATGGACATCTAGGTTGTTTCCATGTCCTGGCTATTATAAACAGTGCTGCGATGAACATTGGGGTACATGTGTCTCTTTCAATTCTGGTTTCCTCGGTGTGTATGACCAGCATAAGGTTTAAGTAGAGCAGTATTTCTTCTGAGTTTATCAGAGGAAAATCTGTTTTGTTACCTTTTGTAGCTTCTGGAGGCTGCCTGCATTCCTTGGTTTGCAGGTTTCCTTCCTCACATTATTCCAATCTCTGGCTTCTGTCTTCACATCTCCTGCTTCTCTGACCTTCCTATCTTCTCCTTGTAAGGACCCTGTGATGACATCTGGCTCACATAGTATAAGCTCCCCATCTCATGGTCCTTCATGTAATCATGTCTACAGAGTCCTTTTTGCCATGTGAGGTGAGGTCCAGGATCCAGAGCTTGCAGCACAGACATCTGTGGGGGCCATTATTCTGTCTACCACAGGAACAACAGTGATGAGAAGAGAAGAGAAAGAACAAGAAGGATGCTATGTCAGTCTTTCTTCAGCTCATCAATCAACTGAATAAAAATCATTATTGGTGACTCTCCCAAATATTTTCTCTTTTTATTTTTACTTCAAAATTCCCTACTTCTTTGAAGCCTGTGTCATAAGGCTATACTACGCACTTTAATGGACATGAGTTTGAGTAAACTCCGGGAGTTGGTGATGGACAGGGAGGCCTGGCATGCTGCAGTCCATGGGGTCACAAAGAGTTGGATGTGATTGAGTGACTGAACTGACTGACTGACCCACTTCATCTCCTTGTTGATGTCATCTGCCCACATCCTGATCACCACCATACCTCCCCCATTAAGACTTTAGTAACTGGTTCACTGTGTTCCTCTTTATTCCTGTCATTTTTGCTGGCATGACCTGTCCAACACTCTGGCCTTTCAGTTGAGTGACCTTGTTACCACTGATCATTTCCCTCAAATCCAAATTAGCCACAAAGTTTCTGTCAACGATTCTGAAATTCCAATTTCAAGTATATCACTCTCTAATTATTTCCTCTTATTCTTCTGGCTTGCTGACTGAAATTCTTTCACTGATACGACTTAATTTATCCTTTCTCTTTATCTGTCTTCCCCATCTTGACCTCAGGTATCTCTTTACCCATCATATTTTGTGAGCCATCTTTATATACATCCATTTACTTAAGTACTAATTGAGTCATCTTTTTATACAGCCATATCTTTAAGTACTAATTGAGCAACTACTATGTGATTGTCTGGGATAGAGTGATGATGAAAATAAAGGGCTTGGACTCATGAAACTTACATTTTAGATAACATATAATCACTCCCATATATTAATCAGTTCAGTTCAGTTGCTCAGTCATGTCTGACTCTTTGTGACCCCATGAATCACAGCACACCAGGCCTCCCTGTCCATCACCAACCCCCAGAGTTCACTCAGAGTCAGTGATGCCATCCAGCCATCTCATCCTCTGTGGTCCCCTTCTCCTCCTGCCCCCAATCCCTCCCAGCATCAGAGTCTTTTCCAATGAGTCGACTCTTCCCATGAGGTGGCCAGAGTACTGGAGTTTCAGCTTTAGCATCATTCCTTCCAAAGAAATTCCAGGATTGATCTCCTTCAGAATGGACTGGTTGGATCTCCTTGCAGTCCAAGGGACTCTCAAGAGTCTTCTCCAACACCACAGTTCAAAAGCATCAATTCTTCAACGCTCAGCTTTCTTCACAGTCCAACTCTCACATCCATACATGACCACAGGAAAAACCATAGCCTTGACTAGATGGAACTTAGTTGGCAAAGTAATGTCTGTGCTTTTGAATATGCTATCTAGGTTGGTCATAATTTTTCTTCCAAGGAGTAAGCGTCTTTTAATTTCATGGCTGCAGTCACCATCTGCAGTGATTTTGGCACCCAAAAAAATAAAGTCTGACACTGTTTACACTATTTCCCCATCTATTTCCCATGAAGTGATGGGACCGGATGCCATGATCTTCGATTTCTGAATGTTGAGCTTTAAGCCAACGTTTTCACTCTCCTCTTTCACTTTCATCAAGAGGCTTTTTAGTTCCTCTTCACTTTCTGCCATAAGGGTGGTGTCATCTGCATATCTGAGGTTATTGATATTTCTCCCGGCAATCTTGATTCCAGCTTGTGTTTCTTCCAGTCCAGCATTTCTCATGATGTACTCTGCCTAGAATTTAAATAAGCAGGGTGACAATATACAGCCTTAATTTACTCCTTTTCCTATTTGGAAGCAGTCTGTTATTCCATGTCCAGTTCTAACTGTTGCTTCCTGACCTGCATACAGATTTCTCAAGAGGCAGGTCAGATGGTCTGATATTCCCATCTCTTAAAGAACTTTCCACAGTTTATTGTGATCCACACAGTCAAAGGCTTTGGCATAGTCAATAATGCAGAAATAGATGTTTTTCTGGAACTCTCTTGCTTTTTCCATGATCCAGTGGATGTTGGCAATTTGATCTCTGATTCCTCTACCTTTTCTAAAACCAGCTTGAACATCAGCGAGTTCACGGTTCACATATTTCTGAAGCCTGGCTTGGAGAATTTTAAGCGTTACTTTACTAGCATGTGAGATGAGTGCAATTGTGTGGTAGTTTGAGTATTCTTTGGCATTGCCTTTCTTTGTGATTAGAATGAAAACTGACCTTTTCCAGTCCTGTGGCCACTGCTGAGTTTTCCAAATTTGCTGGCATATTGAGTGCAGCACTTTCACAGCATCATCTTTCAGGATTTGAAATAGCTCAACTGCAATTCCATCACCTCCACTAGCTTTGTTTGTAGTGATGCTTTCTAAGGCCCACTTGACTTCATATTCCAGGATGTTTGGCTCTAGACGAGTGATCACACCATCGTGATTATCTGGGTCGTGAAAGTCTTCTTTGTAAAATTCTTCTGTGTAACTGTCCATAATTCCCTTACACCATTACTGATATTTTTATTTTAAACATCCTTTTCTAATTGAGACCTCCAATCTATTATGCTCACCATTTTCCATTACTACTCTTTGCTACATGTTCATCTTTTTGCTCCTGAAATAGCATGTATGTACTGTAGATTATATTTTACATTTATAGCATGTATGGACTGTAGATTATATTTTAAAATTAAATTGTAAAGAGAAACAAAACTAGGAATATTTAACTATCCAGTTCTTGTTTTATTGTCATTTTTAGACTCAGTTCAGTTCAGTTCAGTTGCTCAGTCATGTCCGACTCTTTGTGACCCCATGAATCGCAGCACATCAGGCCTCCGTGTCCATCACCATCTCCCGGAGTTCACTCAGACTCACATCCATCGAGTCCGTGATGCCATCCAGCCATCTCATTCTCGGTCGTCCCCTTCTCCTCCTGCCCCCAATTCCTCCCAGCATCAGAGTCTTTTCCAATGAGTCAGCTCTTCCCATGAGGTGGCCCAAAGTACTGGAGCTTCAGCTTTAGAATCATTCCTTCCAAAGAAATCCCAGGGGTGATCTCCTTCAGAATGGACTGGTTGGATCTCCTTGCAGTCCAAGGGACTCTCAAGAGTCTTCTCCAACACCACAGTTCAAAAGCATCAATTCTTCGGCGCTCAGCCTTCTTCACAGTCCAACTCTCACATCCATACATGACCACAGGAAAAACCATAGCCTTGACTAGACGGACCTTAGTCGGCAAAGTAATGTCTCTGCTTTTGAATATGCTATCTAGGTTGGTCACAAATTTTCTTCCAAGGAGTAAGCGTCTTTTAATTTCATGGCTGCAGTCACCATCTGCAGTGATTTTGGAGCCCCAGAAAATAAAGTCTGACACTGTTTCTACTGTTTCCCCATCTATTTCCCATGAAGTGATGGGACCGGATGCCATGATCTTCGTTTTCTGAAAGTTGAGTTTCAAACCAACTTTTTCATTCTCCTCTTTCACTTTCATCAGGAAGCTTTTTAGTTCCTCTTCACTTTCTGCCATAAGGGTGGTGTCATCTGCATATCTGAGGTTATTGATATTTCTCCCGGCAATCTTGATTCCAGCTTGTGTTTCTTCCAGTCCAGCATTTCTCATGATGTACTCTGCATATAAGTTAAATAAGCAGGGTGACAATATACAGCCTTAATTTACTCCTTTTCCTATTTGGAAGCAGTCGGTTGTTCCATGTCCAGTTCTAACTGTTGCTTCCTGACCTGCATACAGATTTCTCAAGAGGCAGGTTAGGTGGTCTTGTATTCCCATCTCTTTCAGAATTTTCCACAGTTTATTGTGATCCACACAGTCAAAGGCTTTGGCATAGTCAATAAAGCAGAAATAGATGTTTTTCTGGAACTCGCTTGCCTTTTCTATGATCCAGCAGATGTTGGCAATTTGATCTCTGAATCCTCTGCCTTTTCTAAAACCAGCTTGAACATCAGCGAGTTCACGGTTCACATATTGCTGTAGCCTGGCTTGGAGAATTTTGAGCATTATTTTACTAGCATGTGAGATGAGTGCAATTGTGTGGTAGTTTGAGCGTTCTTTTGCATTGCCTTTCTTTGTGATTGGAATGAAAACTGACCTTTTCCAGTCCTGTGGCCACTGCTGAGTTTTCCAAATTTGCTATACTATAAGAAAAATAGGGCAGCAATAGTGATAAATGGTGATAAACACACCTTCAGACTCAGAGTGGGGAATAAAACTACTGGTCTGTTTACTGTCTCCATGGTTTGTCCTTTCCAGAATGTCACATCAGTGAAATAATAGTGTGTAGCCTTTTCACATTGGTGTCTTTCACTTAGTTATATGTGTGTAAGGTTTTTCCATGTCTTTTATGGCTTGATGACTCATTCCTTTAAGTGCTGAAGGATATTACATTGTCTTGATGTACCACAGTTTATGCATACATTGACTGAGGGACTTTTTGATCACTTGAAATTTGGTCAATTATGTGTAGAGCAGGTATAAACATCCACATGCAAACTTTTGTGTTGACATAAGTTACCAATACATTTGGGTAAATACCCAAGGAACATGACTTCTGGATTGTATGGTAAAGGTATGCTTAGTTTTGTAAGAAATTTCCAAACTGTTTCTCAAAATGGACCATTTTGCATTCCCATCAGTAACAGAAGAGGATCTCCATTGCTTCACATCCTAACCAGATTTGGTATTGTCACTATTTTGGATTTTAGAAATAGGTCTGTCTAGACAAACTCCAATACTTTTGCCACCTCATGCAAAGAGTTGACTCAGTGGAAAAGACTCTGATGCTGGGGAGGGATTGGGGGCAGGAGGAGAAGGGGATGACCGAGGATGAGATGGCTGGGTGGTATCACCGCCTTGATGGACGTGAGTTTGAGTGAACTCCGGGAGTTGGTGTTGGATAGCGAGGCGTGGCATGCTGCAGTTCATGGTGTTGTGATGAGTCGGACACGACTGAATGACTGAACTGAACTGAACTGAGTCAAAGCTATGGTTTTTCCAGTAGTCATGTATGGATTGAGAGTTGGACTATAAAGAAAGCTGAGCACCGAGGAATTGATGCTTTTGAACTGTGGTGTTGGAGAAGACTCTTGAGTGTCCCTTGGACTGCAAGGAGATCAAACCAGTCCATCCTGAAGGAAATCAGTCCTGAATATTTATTGGCAGGACTGATGTTGAAGCTGAAACTCTAATACTTTGGCCACCTGATGCGAAGAACTGACTCATTTGGAAAGACCCTAATGCTGGGAAAGATTGAAGGCAGGAGGAGAAGAGGACGACAGAGGATGAGATAGTTGGATGGCATCACAGACTCAACGGACATCAGTTTGAGTAAACTCCAGGAGTTGGTGATGGACTGGGAAGCCTGACGTGCTGCAGTCCATGGGGTCACAAAGAGTCAGACACGACTGAGCAACTCAACTGAATAGGCGTGTAATGATGTCTCGTCATTTTGAGAAATTTCCTAATGACATGATGTTGAACGAACATCTTTTCAAATGCTTATTTGCCATTGCTCCTTGATGAGGTGTGTGTTCCCATATTTTGCCCGTTATTTTAGCCAGATAGTTTATATTCTTATTGAGTTTTAAGAGGTTTTTTTTTTTCCTGTTATAGTTATCAGTCATTTATCAGGTAAATGTTCTGCTAAGATTTTTCTCCCAGTCCAGGGCTTGTTATTTCATTCTCTTAGAGTGTCTTTCAGGAAAGAGAAGCTTTTAATTTTAATGAATTTCAACTTATCAGTTTTTCTTATCATGTTTTTGGTGTTAAACATCAAAAGTCATTGCTAGACTAAGGTCACCTAGATTTGCTCCTATGTGATGTTCTAGGGGACTTCCTTGGTGGCTCAGATGGTAAAGCATCTGTCTACAGTGCGGGATACCCGGGTTCGTGCCCTGGGTTGGGAAGATTCCCTGGAGAAGGAAATGGCAATCCACTCCAGTACTATTGCCTGGAAAATCCCATGGACAGAGGAGCCTGGCAGGTTGCAGTCTAGGAGTTTTATAGTTTTGCTTTTTATACTTAGGTCTATAAATCTCCTTGACTTAATTTTTTTGTAAGGTGTAAGGTCTAGACATTTTTTTGTAACAAGAAGTTTATCTCTTTATTTATTTTTTAATATAAATTTATTTATTTTAATTGGAGGCTAATTCCTTTACAATATTGTATTGGTTTTGCCATACATCAACGTAAATCTGCCACGGGTGTACATGTATTCCCCATCCTGAACCCCCCTCCCACCTCCCTCCCCATCCCATCCCTCTGGGTCATCCCAGTGCACCAGCCCCGAGCATCCTGTATCATGCATCAAACCTGGACTGGTGATTCATTTCACATATGATATTATACATGTTTCAATGCCATTCTCCCAAATCATCCCACCCTCTCCCTCTCCCACAAAGTCCAAAAGACTGTTCTATACATCTGGGTCTCTTTTTTTGTCTGATATACAGGGATATTGTTGCCATCTTTCTAAATTCCATATATATGCATTAGTATACTGTATTGGTGTTTTTCTTTTTGACTTACTTCATTCTGTATAATAGGCTCCAGTTTCATCCACCTCATTAGAACTGATTCAAATGTATTCTTTTTAACGGCTGAGTAATACTCCATTGTGTATATGTACCACAGCTTTCTTATCCATTCGTCTGCTGATGGATATCTAGGTCGTTTGCATGTCCTGGCTATTATAAACAGAGTTGCGATGAACGTTGGGGTACACATGTCTCTTTCAATTCTGGTGTCCTCAGTGTATATGCCCAGCAGTGGGATTTCTGGGTCATATGGCAGTTCTATTTCCAGTTTTTCAAGGAATCTCCACACTGTTCTCCATAGTGGCTGTACTAGTTTGCATTTCTACCAACAGTATAAGAGGGTTCCCTTTTCTTTGCACCCTCTCCAGTATTTATTGCTTGTAGACTTTTTGATAGCAGCCATTCTGACTGGTGTGAAATGGTACCTCAGTGTGGTTTTGATTTGCATTTATCTGATAATGAGTGATGTTGAGCATCTTTTCATGTGTTTGTTAGCCATCTGTATGTCTTCTTTGGAGAAATGCCTGTTTAGTTTTTTGACCCATTTTTTTGATTGGGTCATTTATTTTTCTGGAATTGAGCTGCAGGAGTTGCTTGTATGTTTGAGATTAACTCTTTGTCAGTTGCTTCATTTGCTATTATTTTCTCCCATTCTGAAGGCTGTCTTTTCACCTTACTTATAGTTTCATTTGTTGTGCAGAAGCTTTTAAGTTTAATTAGGTCCCATTTGTTTATTTTTGCTTTTATTTCCAATACTCTGGGAGGTGGGTTATAGAGGATCCTCCTGTGATTTATGTTGGAGAGTGTTTTGCCTAGGTTCTCCTCAAGGAGTTTTATAGTTTCTGGTCTTATGTTTAGATCTTTAATCCATTTTGAGTTTATTTTTTGTGTATGCTGTTAGAAAGTGTTCTAGTTTCATTCTTTTACAAGTGTTTGACAGTTTTCCCAGTACCACTTGTTAAAGAGATTGTCTTTTCTCCACTGTATATTCTTGCCTCCTTTGTCAAAGATAAGGTGTCCATAGGTGCATGGATTTATCTCTGGGCTTTCTATTTTGTTCCATTGATCTATATGTCTGTCTTTGTGCCAGTACCATACTGTCTTGATGACTGTGGCTTTGTAGTAGAGCCTGAAGTCAGGTAGGTTTATTCCTCCAGTTCCATTCTTCTTTCTCAAGATTGCTTTGGCTATTCAAGGTTCTTTGTTTTCCATACAAATTGTGAAATTATTTGTTCTAGTTCTGTGAAAAATACTGTTGGTAGCTTGATGGGGATTGCACTGAATCTCTAGATTGCTTTGGGTAGTATACTCATTTTCACTATATTGATTCTTCCTATCCATGTACACGGTATATTTCTTCATCTATTCGTGTCCTCTTTAAGTTCTTTCACCAGTGTTTTATAGTTTTCTATATGTAGGTCTTATGTTTCTTTAGGTAGATATATTCCTAAGTATTTTATTCTTTTCATTGCAATGGTGAATGGAATTGTTTCCTTAATTTCTCTATTTTCTCAATATTAGTGTATAGGAATGCAAGGGATTTCTGTGTGTTAATTTTATATCCTGCAACTTTACTGTATTCATTGATTAGCTCTAGTAATTTTCTGGTGGAGTCTTTAGGGTTTTCTATGTAGAGGATCATGTCATGCGCAAACAGTGAGAGTTTTACTTCTTCTTTTCCAATTTGGATTCCTTTATTTCTTTTTCTGCTCTGATTGCTGTGGCCAAAACTTCCAAAATTATGTGTTGAGAGTGGGCACCCTTGTCTTGTTCCTGACTTTAGGGGAAATGCTTTCAATTTTTCAACATTGAGGATAATGTTTGCTGTGGGTTTGTCATATATAGCTTTTATTATGTTGAGGTATGTTCCTTCTATTCCTGCTTTCTGGAGGGTTTTTTTTTTATCATAAATGGGTATTGAATTTTGTCAAAGGCTTTCTCTGCATCTATTGAGATAATCATAAGGTTTTTATTTTTCAATTTATTAATATGGTGTATTACATTGTTTGATTTGTGGATATTGAAGAATCCTTACATCCCTGTGATAAAGCCCACTTGGTCATGGTGTATGATCTTTTTTTTTTTTTTCATCTATTTTATTTTATTTTTTTTTCTTATCTTTATTTTTTTAGTTTTTTATTTTTTAAATTTTAAAATCTTTAATTCTTACATGCGTTCCCAAACATGAACCCCCCTCCCACCTCCCTCCCCACAACATCTCTCTGGGTCATCCCCATGCACCAGCCCCAAGCATGCTGCACCCTGCGTCAGACATAGACTGGCGATTCAATTCTTACATGATAGTATACATGTTAGAATTCCCATTCTCCCAAATCATCCCACCCTCTCCCTCTCCCTCTGAGTCCAAAAGTCCGTTATACACATCTGTGTCTTTTTTCCTGTCTTGCATACAGGGTCATCACTGCCATCTTCCTAAATTCCATATATATGTGTTAGTATACTGTATTGGTGTTTTTCTTTCTGGCTTACTTCACTCTGTATAATTGGCTCCAGTTTCATCCATCTCATCAGAACTGATTCAAATGAATTCTTTTTAACGGCTGAGTAATACTCCATTGTGTATATGTACCACAGCTTTCTTATCCATTCATCTGCTGATGGACATCTAGGTTGTTTCCATGTCCTGGCTATTATAAACAGTGCTGCGATGAACATTGGGGTACATGTGTCTCTTTCAATTCTGGTTTCCTCGGTGTGTATGCCCAGCAGTGGGATTGCTGGGTCATAAGGTAGTTCTATTTGCAATTTTTTAAGGAATCTCCACACTCTTCTCCATAGTGGCTATACTAGTTTGCATTCCCACCAACAGTGTAGGAGGGTTCCCTTTTCTCCACACCCTCTCCAGCATTTATTGCTTGCAGATTTTTGGATCGCAGCCATTCTGACTGGTGTGAAGTGGTACCTCATTGTGGTTTTGATTTGCATTTCTCTAATAATGAGTGATGTTGAGCATCTTTTCATGTGTTTGTTAGCCATCCGTATGTCTTCTTTGGAGAAATGTCTATTTAGTTCTTTGGCCCATTTTTTGATTGGGTCGTTTATTTTTCTGGAATTGAGCTGTAAAAGTTGCTTGTATATTTTTGAGATTAGTTGTTTGTCAGTTGCTTCATTTGCTATTATTTTCTCCCATTCAGAAGGCTGTCTTTTCACCTTGCTTATATTTTCCTTTGTTGTGCAGAAGCTTTTAAGTTTAATTAGATCCCATTTGTTTATTTTTGCTTTTATTTCCAGAATTCTGGGAGGTGGATCATGGAGGATCCTGCTGTGATTTATGTCTGAGAGTGTTTTGCCTATGTTCTCCTCTAGGAGTTTTATAGTTTCTGATCTTACATTTAGATCTTTAATCCATTTTTCACAGAACTAGAACAAATAATTTCAAGATTTGTATGGAAATACAAAAAACCTCGAATAGCCAAAGCAATCTTGAGAAAGAAGAATGGAACTGGAGGAATCAACTTGCCTGACTTCAGGCTCTACTACAAAGCCACAGTCATCAAGACAGTATGGTACTGGCACAAAGACAGGCATATAGATCAATGGAACAAAATAGAAAGCCCAGAGATAAATCCACACACATATGGACACCTTATCTTTGTCAAAGGAGGCAAGAATATACAATGGAGTAAAGACAATCTCTTTAACAAGTGGTGCTGGGAAAACTGGTCAACCACTTGTAAAAGAATGAAACTAGATCACTTTCTAACACTGCACACAAAAGTAAACTCAAAATGTGTATGATCTTTTTAATATGTTGTCGGATTCTGATTGCTAGAATTTTGTTAAGGATTTTTGCATCTTTGTTCATCAGTGATATTGGCCTGTAGTTTTCATTTTTGTGAAATCTTTGTCAGGTTTTGGTATTAGGGTGATGATGGCCTCATAGAATGAGTTTGGAAGTTTACCTTCCTCTGCAATTTTCTGGAAGAGTTTGAGTAAGATAGGTGTTAGCTCTTCTCTAAATTTTTGGTAGAATTCAGCTGTGAAGCCATCTGGACCTAGGCTTTTGTTTGCTGGAAGATTTCTGATTACTGTTTCAATTTATGTGCTTGTGATGGGTCTGTTAAGATTTTCTATTTCTTCCTGGTTCAGTTTTGGAAAGTTGTATTTTTCTAAGAATTTGTCCATTTCTTCCACATTGTCCGTTTTATTGGCATATAATTGCTGATAGTAGTCTTTTATGATCCTTTGTATTTCTGTGTTGTCTGTTGTGATCTCTCCATTTTCCTTTCTAATTTTATTGATTTGTTTTTTCTCCCTTTGTTTCTTGATGAGTCTGGCTAATGGTTTGTCAATTTTATTTATCCTCTCAAAGAACCAGCATTTGGTTTTGTTGATTTTTGCTATGGTCTCTTTTGTTTCTTTTGCATTTATTTCTGCCCTAATTTTTTAAGATTTCTTTCCTTCTACTAACCCTGGGGTTCTTCATTTGTTCCTTTTCTAGTTGCTTTAGGTGTAGAGTTAGGTTATTTATTTGCCTTTTTTCTTGTTTCTTGAGGTATGCCTGTATTGCTTTAAACCTTCCCCTTAGCACTGCTTTTACAGTGTCTCACAGGTTTTGGGTTGTTGTGTTTTCATTTTCATTCGTTTCTAAGCATATATTGATTTCTTTTTTGATTTCTTCTGTGATTTGTTGGTTATTTAGCATCGTGTTGTTCAGCCTCCATATGTTGAAATTTTTAACAGTTTTTCTCCTGTAATTGAGATCTAATCTTACTGCATTGTGATCAGAAAAGATGCTTGGAATGATTTCAATTTTTTTTTGAATTTACCAAGGCTAGATTTATGGCCCAGAATGTGATCTATCCTGGAGAAGGTTCTGTGTGCACTTGAGAAAAAGATGAAATTCATTGTTTTGGGGTGAAATGTCCTATAGATATCAATTAGATCTAACTGGTCTATTGTATTATTTACAGTTTGTGTTTCCTTGTTAATTTTCTGTTTAGTTGATCTATCCCATAGGTGTGAGGGGAGTATTAAAGTCTCCCACTATTATTGTGTTATTGTTAATTTCCCCTTTCATACTTGTTAGCATTTGTCTTCCATATTGCAGTGCTCCTATGTTGGTTGCATATATATTTATAATTGTTATATCTTCTTGGATTGATCCTTTGATCATTATGTAGTGTCCTTCTTTGTGTCTTTTCATAGCCTTTGTTTTAAAGTCTATTTTATCTGATATGAGTATTGCTACTCCTGCTTTATTTTGGTCTCTATTTGCATGGAATATCTTTTTCCAGCCCTTCACTTTAAGTTTGTATGTGTTCTTTGTTTTGAGGTGGATCTCTTGTAGACAGCATATATAGGGGTCTGGTTTTTGTATCCATTTAGCCAGTCTTTGTCTTTTGGTTGGGACATTCAACCCATTTACGTTTAAGGTAATTACTGATAAGTATGATCCTGTTGCCATTTACTTTATTGTTTTGGGTTTGAGTTTATATGCCCTTTTTGTGTTTCCTGTCTAGAGAAGATCCTTTAACATTTGTTGGAGAGCTGGTTTGGTGGTGCTGAATTCTCTCAGCTTTTGCTTGTCTGTAAAGCTTTTGATTTCTCCTTCATATTTGAATGAGATCCTTGCTGGGTACAGTAATCTGGGCTGTAGGTTATTTTCTTTCATCACTTTAAGTATGTCCTGCCATTCCCTCCTGGCCTGAAGAGTTTCTGTTGAAAGATCAGCTGGTATTCTTATGGGAATCCCCTTGTGTGTTATTTGTTGTTTTTCCCTTGCTGCTTTTAATATTTGTTCTTTGTGTTTGATCTTTGTTAATTTGATTAATATGTGTCTTGGGGTGTTTCGCCTTGGGTTTATCCTGTTTGGGACTCTCTGGGTTTCTTGGACCTGGGTGATTATTTTCTTCCCCATTTTAGGGAAGTTTTCAACTATTGTCTCCTCAGGTATTTGTTCATGGTCTTTCTTTTTGTCTTCTTCTGGGACTCCTATGATTCGAATGTTAGGACATTTAACATTGTCCCAGAGGTCTCTAAGATTTTCCTCATTTCTTTTAATTTGTTTTTCTTTTTTCCTCTCTGTTTCATTTATTTCTACCATTCTATCTTCTATCTCACTAATGCTATCTTCTGCCTCAGTTATTCTACTGTTGGTTCCATCCAGATTGTTTTCCATCTCAGTTATTGCATTATTCATTATATATTGACTCTTTTTTATTTCTTCTAGAAAGTGAAGTTGCTCAGTCGTGTCCAACTCTTTGTGACCCCGTGGACTGTAGCCCACCAGGCTCCTCTGTCCATGGAATTCTCCAGGCAAGAATACTGGAGTGGGTTGCCATTTCCTTCTCCAGGGGATCTTCCCAACCCAGGGATTGAACCCAGGTCTCCCACATTGCAGGCAGATGCTTTAACCTCTGAGCCACCAGGGAAGCCCTTTATTTCTTCTAGGTCCTTATTAAACCTTTCTTGCATCTTCTCAATCCTTGTCTCCAGGCTATTTATCTGTGATGCCATTTTGTTTTCAAGATTTTGGATCATTTTCACTATCATTATTTGGAATTCTTTATCAGGTAGATTCGCTATCTCTTCCTCTTTTGTTTGGTTTGGTGGGCATTTATACTGTTCTTTTCAGTTCAGTTTCAGTTCAGTCGCTCAGTCATGTCCGACTCTTTGTGACCCCATGAATCGCAGCATGCCAGGCCTCCCTGTCTATCACCATCTCCCGGAGTCCACTCAGACTCACGTCCATCGAGTCAGTGATGCCATCCAGCCATCTCATCCTCTGTTGTCCCCTTCTCCTTCTGCCCCTAATCCCTCCCAGCATCAGAGTCTTTTCCAATGAGTCAACTTTTTGCATGAGGTGGCCAAAGTACCGGAGCTTCAGCTTTAGCATCATTCCTTCCAAAGAAATACCTGGGTTGATCTCCTTCAGAATGGACTGGTTGGATCTCCTTGCAGTCCAAGGGACTCTCAAGAGTCTTCTCCAACACCACAGTTCAAAAGCATCAACTCTTCGGAGCTCATCCTTCTTCACAGTCCAACTCTCACATCCATACATGACCACAGGAAAAACCATAGCCTTGACTAGACGGACCTTAGTCAGCTAAGTAATGTCTCTGCTTTTGAATATGCTATCTAGGTTGGTCATAACTTTTCTTCCAAGGAGTAAGCGTCTTTCAATCTGGGTATTCCTCTGTCTCTTCATCTTGTTTATATTGCTGTGTTTGGGGTGGCCTTTATGTATTCTGGCAGTTTGTGGAGTTCTCTTTATTGTGGAGTTTCCTTGCTGTGGGTGGGGTTGTATGGGTGGCTTGTCAAGGTTTCCTGGTAAGGGAAGCTTGTGTTGGTGTTTTGGTGGGTGGAGTTGGATTTCTTCTCTCTGGAGTGTAGACTTTCTTTCTTTTTTCTTTTTTTTGCATGTGGATGCCTAGTTGTTCCAGCACCATTTGTTGAAAAGACTCATTTTTCCATTGAATTGCTTTTGCCTTTTTGTCAAAGATTAGTTGACTATATTTGTGTGAGTTCTCTATGCTATTATATTGATATATTTATCTATTCTTTCACCAGTACTATACAGTCTTGATTACTTTAACATTATAGCAAGTCTTCAATTTGGGCGGTTTCTGTCCTCTAACTTCTTCAAAATTATGTTGGCTACTGTGGATCTTTTGCCTTTCCAAATAAACTTTAGGATAAATATCCACAAAATAACTTGCAGAAATTTTTATTGTGATTGCATGCATCTATTGATCAATTTGGGAAAACTAACACCTTAGCAAGATTGAATCTTCCTATCCATGAAGATGTATTATATCTCCATTTATTAAATTTTTAAAACTTTGTTCATCAGAATTTTCCCATTGTAGATCTTGTAAATTTTTGTTGTTGTTGTTGTTAGAGATATACCTAACACTTTTATTTCTTGGGTGTCAATGCTGTTGTTGTTGTTCAGGTGCTAAGTTGTGTCCAACTGTTTGTGACCTCCATGGACTGCAACACACCAGGCCTCCCTTTCCCTCACCAACTCCTGGGTGTCAATATTGGTTCAATATTTGTGAATAAAAAAAGCATCACATTAATATAAGCTGTTAATAATAGAACTTTGTGCAGGAGAAGAAGAGTAACTTTAGAGGGGAAGATAGTGAGAATAATGAATATGGTTATATCTTACATTTCATAGGATTTTTTTTAAGGTTTAAGACCTCAATAATGTACAGTTTACTGTGTGGTCAAATAGATGATTTTATGCAATTTTGAAGATGACCCTATAGGGTCAGCATCACTGTATTTTTAGAGGAGGAAACTTGATGTAGACAACTTGTGTGTTCAGTAAGGGTGAATCTGATACCCCTTTTGTGAAGGAGTACCTGAGGGGACTGTCAATTTATCAGGGCTACTAAAACACTAAAAGATGGAATCAACACTATAAAAAAAAATCATTTTGAGGTGGCAGGCAGGATTGTATTACACTGAAGTTTAGTATTAAAATTTAAGCTTTGTACTAAGCTAATGATTACTTACTGTGAATGGAAAAATTTGTAGCTGAGTCAGATCAGATTTCTGTTTGATGGGCTGTGAACACAGGAAACAGGGCTTTGCACGTGCTGCTAGTGGTAAAGAACTTGCCTGCAAATTCATGAGACCTAAGAGACCCTGTTTCAATCCCTGGGTCGGGAAGATCCCCTGGAGAAGGGCATGGCAACCCACTCCAGTATTCTTGTCTGTAGAATCCCATGGACAGAGGAGCCTGACAAGCTATATAGTTCATGGGGTCACAAAGAGTTGGACATGACTGAAGCAACTTAGCACTGATGTTGCTCCTCTATTCCATACTCTATCCCTAAAGACAAGGATACAGTCTTAACAACTACAATCTCTTTGCATTATATTTTAACTACTGAATTAACATTTTTCTCCATTCTATCATTTTCTTCCAATTTTTATATCATCCAAGGTGTGTATCTGAAGTATGTTCACAAATACTAAATCGGTATGATTGACCCTTGAATAATATGGGCTTTAATAGTATATAACTTATAGTTAGCCCTTGGTTTTTAGTATCCGCTGTTCTTCCACAGCCACAGATTCAAGCAGCCATGGACTGTATAGGACTGTAGTATTCACTCTTGAAAAGTGTCTGCATATAATTGGACCTGTGCAATTCAAACCTGCTCTTGTTCAAGGGTCAGTTGTATAATTTACTCCATTGAGCAAAGCATATCATTAGCATAGTACATTGTGGCTGGTGGAGTAAGTTATTTTGTTTCTCCTCTTTAACAACAACAGCCTTATTTGCTTGTAGAATTTCAGTGTGTTTTATTTATCATCATAGAATGTAGGCCAATTTTATAATCTTTGCTGCTGCTGCTGCTAAGTTGCTTCAGTTGTCTCTGACTCTTAGTACAGGATTATTACATGTAGGACAATCCATCTTTAAGTAGGGATCACTTACTCTAAAATTAATACTAGGTAGTTTTCTCTGAATGAAAAGTGTCTTCTAATTTAAATAAACATCACATTTAAAATGAAGAGACATGTATAGTAAACAGCAATACTTGGGCTTGAAATATGTCTTGAGGCATCAAATTTCATGTTTATAGAATCATAAACCTGATGGAAATGTCATGGATGGCTTAGTCAAAGTTTCTTATTTTACACTTATGGGAAGGGAATACTATAGAGAGTAAGTGGACTGCCACCTTTCTCTCCCCACCCCTCTCTTCCTGCCCTCTCTCCTTCCTTCTGCCTGGACATCACAGCTGGAGGTTCTGATTTAATTGTTGTAGGTTGGGAGTAAGGTGGGGAAGGGCATTGCTTTTGCAGGAAGCTTACGTGTGATTTGTCTATGCAGAGAGCTGGTGATCCTGTGTGGTTTCTGCTGGGCTGCATCTCTTGACTAGTTTTCTGTGTGTTTACATGACTGGGTAGCATGAACAGGCTGAAGGTCTCAGTAGGGAAATTCCCCTGCAGCCAGTGCAGTTCCATTAATATTTTCCTAAGCTCAAGTGGGATCTTAACAAGCTGTAGCTGAGTCCCTTCATTTTTACTGCTTTCTGTTTTTAATTCTAAGTACAAGAGCAGTTACAGTTGGGTGGGGATGGCATGAAATTTAGGGGGGAAGAAAAAGTGCCTGTCAAATTGAATATGGTGCTTTGCTATTTCCCAGATGTTTTGAGTTTGATTTTGAGAATAACATCCCTCTGGGAGATCTGAAGAACACTATGACAAGATGAAATCTCAGTGAATCAGAGCTTTGTATCTTCTTGTTCAAATATTTTCTTGGAAACCACTTAATTAGAAATAATCTTTATTTTCTGACTTAATCCATGAGGAAAGTGGGGCTTAGTAGAAATCCATGAGGAAAGTGGGGGTCATTGGAAACCTATTTTTTTGTCCTTTTGCTAAGTTTTCACCATGCTGTGTCCAGGAAATATCTAAGTGACATATTAATGTAAGCATTGATTGGTCTGAAAGTTCTGAGTATTGCAAAGTGGGGGATAGTAGAGAGAAGATAGAAGGCCAGGTACACTCCCTAAGCTATGGAACAACACGCTGAGCAGAATGCTTTATTGCAGTTTTGGAGAATCTGTCTTGTCTCTTTTGTATTTACCCCACCACTAGCACAACAAACATGCAAGCACACATGCATGTTCCTTGCCTTCTCCAGTCCTGTTCTCAATAAGTCCTGATGAGAAAAGAGCTTAGACATCTCGACAGCCTCTGCTTCCTTATCTTGTCTGTCTGGGAAGTCTGAGGAATAGAGGTAGTTTCCCAAAATGAGGGTTAGGGCTCCAGTCAGCAGTGTATTCTTGTCCTCTCTTTTCCCTCCCCATATTCACCTCTGTTGCCAAGTACATTTGGGCCAGGGAAAGCCCTGCGTCATTCACCCTCCTGCATGGCTGGGTCCTATTTGGGACTAATCCGGCTTCTGGCAGCCCCTTTCCTCAGAAATGGATTCTACCTTCCCCACACTGGCCTTTGGGCTGGTACCTGCCATGTGTCAACAGGCCTATAGATGAGGTGGGAAGCACTGTGTGGTGTCTGAACATAGACTGCTCTGTTAATCCCCTGCTTTTGTCCCTACTCCTTCACTGGAATGCAAACAGAAGTAGCTATGCCTGTGTTATGACAGAACTTACATACCCATCAGATTAAGGGGCCAGCCTCGGGCTCCTCTGTATCTCAGTTGTCTCTTTCTCAGCTGTGTGGGTGCCATGAAGCCTGAGTCTTTCTGAGCCCCCTTGCATGATATGAGGGAAGGAGTAGATGGCCTGGCTTACTTGGGCTAACCTCTGTTACCTAGCACTTAAGTTCATCACTCTGAGCTTGCTACGCTCTGGCCTATGGGAAACCTTGTGTATCAAGTTCAAACCTTTCAGGTCTTTGATTTTCCATTGTGTTTGGATCCTTTGAGTTAACTTTTAGTCCTAGGGAAGGCTCCTTTGTCCCAATCTCCCCACTACCTGCAGGCCTGGGCACTGAAAAGTTGGCCTATTACCTTATAGGCAAAAATGGAACCAGTCTTTGTTCTCAGCCACTACCAATCACCACCAAACCAGCCTATTTTTTCCTGGATCAGGAATTTGAAATGTTGATATTATGTATAAACACATATAAATCTCTCTTTAGTTATTCTTTCCCCTTGATCCATGTGGTTTTTATTCTTAAACTGTTTTCCTCATAAGATTCATAGGTTATAATATGTTTTTTATGTGCATTTATATTTTAGCAAAATACCAAGAATGCCTTTGGCTTCTAGATGTTATATAAGGAAAACATGCAATGTTATGACTGTTTCATTTTTATCCCCTTCTTGCTAAAGCTGTTTTTCCTTTAGAAACTCATAGCAAGAGTGAGCAGCTGGGGAAGGAGGAGATCTGCCACTGATAAAGAATATTCCCAAGATCTTTCCAATACTGTTTATTTGCTTTGAAATAAATGTGCAAATCAGTTGCATTTAACTATTGCATAGTGGCTAAAAATCCATGATTTCACACTGGGTTGAGCCATCTGCTACACATTGAGCCTGTTCTTTTCTCAGGTCCCTGTGAATAGTTGAGAGTCATTATAAGATGACACTTGAAAGAGGAGGGCACTTCATCAGATAAGTTGGTTTGAAGAAGTTATTTCTGAACCATGATAGCTTTAACCAAAAAGGAGAGAGAGAGAAGGGGAGGAAAGGTGAAACCTTATTTGTTGTTTTGTGTAATTATGTTCAGTTCAGAGGAAAGGGTCAAGACACTTCTTTCACAGTGAGAGACCCCTTCAAGGGCCTGGGAGAAGGCTCTTGCCTAACACTTGGAAATGAATTGCCTGAGGAGACACACGTGCTCACAAAGCAAGAAATTTTATTGAAAAGGAGCATTTGCGGGGAGAGCAGCAAGGTAAAGGAACCCAGAACTCCTCTGTCACATGCCTCACAGTCTTAGGTTTTATGATGGTGGGTTTAGCTTTCTAGGTAGTGTCTGGCCAATCACCCAGTGTCCATATTTGGTCTGACTGAGGACCCTTCCTTGTGGCGCATGCTTCTTTTAGTCAAGATGTTTTCCAGTGCGAGAGTTTCTGAGGTTGGCAGAACATATTATGGGCTGCTGTCTCCTCCCTCTCATTGGCCCCTCCCAAATTCCTCTGGTCAATTTTGGTGGCAGCTCTTGCAACTCATCAGTAGCTTGTTCCTTATCAAGACCTCCTGTTGTGAGACAACTCATCCAAATTTTTATTATTTTTATTATCATGCCTGGCCAGGGAGTGTAGTTTTAGTCATTGGTTCCCTAATACTGCTATCCAATGTACATTTCTGCAATGATAAGCAAATGTTCTTGGTCTGTGCGCAATATGGTTAATATTGGTTGCACATGGCCACTGAACACTTGGAACGTGGCTAGTGTGACTGAGGGACTTATTTTAAGTGCCTCATTTAAGTACATGCATTTGCAGTATCCAGTGGCTAAGAGTTTGAGGACTGGATTCCAGAGTGAGCAGCTCTTTGACTGCAATGAGCTTCTCATGTTCTCTGCCTGCATATACTTCAAGGCTGGGGATTTTCTGCACAACTGGCCTCCTCCATTGCTAGTACTTCCAGGGTTATTAGTCCATTTCATTTTTACTTCCTGTGGATTCCTATTTACGATATTTGTTCAACAAATCTGTTCTAATACATAGAGTATTGTAACATGTGCCATTTTTGAAGATAGGCAGCTTTTATTCAGAATGACATTTACATAGACTTTATTATTATTATTTTTACTTTACAATATTGTATTGGTTTTGCCATACATCATCATGAATCTGCCACGGGTATACACATGTTCCCCATCCTGAACCCCCCTGCCACCTCCCTCCCCATACCATCCCTCCAGGTCATCCCAGTGCACCAGCCCTGAGCATCTTGTATCATGCATCGAACTTGGACTGGCGATTGTTAAATACATTTAATTTCCTCCTACTAAGTAACTTTTTTGATGTGAACATGTAATTCTCATGTCACTGAGCATACAGACATGAGGAACAGGTATAAATAGAGAGAAGAAATAGAGATGTATTTTTAATTTACCAAGATCTGGCTACCAGTATCTCATTTATTACTGTTTGCATTTTTATCATCAGATGTGAATGCTTGCTCAGTTGTATCCAACTCTTTTGACTCATGAACTGTAGCCCACCAGGCTCCTCTGTCCATGGGATTTCCCAGGCAAGAATATTGGGGGTTGCCATTTCCTTCTCCAGGGGATCTTCCTGACCTAGGGATCAAACCCGAGGCTTCTGTGGCTCTTGCATTGGCAGGCAGATTCTTTACCACTGGGCCACCTGGGAAGCCATCATCAGATGAGATAAATCAACAAATCCAAGGCCTGTCATGGGTCATGGAGACATCTCATACAGCTCTAGATATTTCTAGAATGTTTCTTTTCTCCTTGCCATTTCCCATCCTCACTTCTTTCCCCACAATTGGCTACTTAGCCTCTTCCAGGAGTTTCAGTGGCAGGAACTCCTCCTCTCTGCTTCCTGAAGCTGTCAATTCCACTGTTGGTTGACTTCCATCCTTCGAAAATTCCTTATAGTGTGACACAATCTGCTTTCAGCCGTGTTTCTACTTTTGGGATAACACAAGTTCATCTAATTCTATTTCCTTGTATCAGTCCTCCAAGTCTTCAAAGATAAAAATCTTTTTACATATAATTTCTGGATTTATTTCCAATTAATTTATTCATAAGAGAAAAGTGAAAGTGTTAGTCCCTCAGTTGTGTCTGACTCTTTGTGACCCCATGGACTGTAGCCCACCAGGTTCCTCTGTCCATGGAATTCTCCAGGCATGAATACTGAAGTGGGTAGCCATTTCCTTCTCCAAGGGATCTTCCTGACCCAGGGATCAAACCTGGGTCTCCTGCATTGCAGGGAGATTCTTTACCATCTGAACACCAGGGAAGCTCCAAATTTTGCATGGCAGAGTTTAAAATATCCTCACTTTGCTGTCCTGATTATCTTGAGCTGGACATATACTAGTTTGCCAATGGTATATTTGAGGTAATACTCAAAACTGACACAGACATTCTGGTGAGATTTTATCAATAACAGAGTTGAGCAGAAGTCACACTTCCTAAGTTCTAGATACTACACCTTTATTGATAAAGCTTGATTACTTTTGCTTTTTTATTTTTTAAAAAACAGAACCACAGCAATAGTCATATTGATCATATAGTCAGCTAACGGGCCATAGTCTTTCCCATGAGTATTGAGTCATATCTTGCCTGCATTAGTATAGTTGTATTTGCGTGACCAAGTGCAGAACTTTATATTAACCCATCTTGATAACTTTGATGCATGTGGTAGATACTGGATGGATTTCTAGATCTTTCTTCAGAGAAGAACTTGTTTCTCCTTCTGTTATGAATGTTGGTGTCAATGACCCTTAGCTGTTAGAAATCTTTGGAGTTGGCCTCAGCTAAAGAAAACTACCTTGTCAAGATCACACTTACTTTTAGGGGCAGCCTCCATCTACTGACTGACTGACTCAGGGTTAGAAAGAGTACTTCTTCAGTTTGAGGCCATTTTACAGGACCATCTCAGGTCCAATGCTCCGTCTAGGGAGTCACCTAGACCTTCACTGGGACTATATCATATATCAGTTTCTTCTACTAAGCCCTGGTTCCTTTCCTCTCATAGGTTTTGATCTCAAGAGCCCTCCCTAATACATCTCCTGCCTTCTCATTTCTAGCTCAGAGCCTGCCTCAGCTTCAAAGAGCCCTGTTTGCACTCACATATTATTCCAATCTGAGCAGAAAATTCATTTTATATCCTGCATCTGTCATCAAAGGAATCAGATATTCTATTTTTAGGATATGATTCCTTTCCTGAGGTCCAGAACTATACTTGAAGCTCTTTACTGGATCCATCTACCTTTATGTGTCACAGGCATCTCATTATTCCTACCATCTTCCCCTCTAAACTTACTCTTCCTACTACATCAACTCAGTCACCCACACTAGAAATCCTGCTCTCCTCTCCCTCAGCCTAAATATTCAAAGATTCCTTCTGCCCTTTTCCATTTCCCTAATTCAAGCCCATATCACCCGCCACGTAACACTACTGTAAGAGCCTACTCCCTGGCCTCCTGTGTCACCCATCTTTCCTCATGATATGCCACTCTTTTCACGTGACCACCAGAGAATCTTTCCACAACAGAGGTCTAATCATGCTACCCTCTGATTTAAAAACTTAAATGCCCTTTCCCCTACTCCCTTGTTTAAAGAATCAAGTGGGCACTCCATTGGCTGCCCTTCAAGCCTTTTACCCATCCTTTCTCTCTTTCCTGTTTCATCTGTTTCTGTTCTCTTCATGTGTACTCTAGTCATAAACACTCTCCCAACACTTTTTTCTCTACTCACTTTCATGGACAAATGCAACATGCTGGTGAATTTCTCTTGTCTCCCAGTAGACTAGGAACTTCTTGTATGCTTGTATATGCTTGCTTTCAGGCTGTCTTTCCAACAATGTCTGACACACTGTGGCTCCACCATGTCCCCAGTATGGTGCACAGGTACTTGTATATGTCCCACAGGCTCTTGGGTATGTTCCTTCCATAGAGTTGAACCTTGGGCTCAAACTTAGCAGCTAAGAAAAGGTATTGAAACCTTATCATGACCAGGTCAATCACAAGTGTGTATGCATAGGCCTCTTTTAAGTACTTTTCCAATGGTTTGATGAGTGAATCTGAGAGGTTTGAACTTTTAAAATCTTGTTGATAACTAAACTTGTGTGCCTTAGACTAAGATGTCATGGTAGATTAAAAGTGCATTTATGTAGAGAATGTTTTAGGTTTTAAGATTCTTAGAATTGTTTGGAGAAGAGATGGTATGGGGAGGGAGGTGGAAGGGGGGTTCCGGATTGGGAACTCATGTACACCCATGGTGGATTCATGTTTATGTATGGCAAAACCAATAGAGTATTGTAAATTAAAATAAAGTAAAATTTTAAAAAAGTGAAAAAAAAGGAAAGAAAAAAAAAAAACCAAGTTGCCCAAGTAGTTTAATGAAATATAAAGCATGTTTTTCTCTGAGAGACACATTTAACCACATTTTTCTCGTAGAAGGCAAATGTCAGATTTAGATAGTGTATCTTGATGTTGGATTTAGCATAAGGTATAAGTTCCAAGGTAGTGATTCTGTGAAATTACTGGAATGAAGTGAGAGTTTCATGTCTTCAATCTGGTAAACAAATGGACAAACTCAGAATCCTCCCAAATGACCCAGATGGGAATGCTGGGCTGAAATCAGTTGAAGGAAACTTATAAAAAAATTCTGAATTTAATTTAGAAACATTATAATAAATAGAGGAGACTTGACTTGGAAATGGTTTATATGAAAATGTATTATACATTTTTGTAATCCAACAGTTCGATGTGAAAGTTAAAATGAGGGTGTGATCCCTGCAAAGTCTAGATCATAGAATAAACAGCTAACCAATGTTGTATTGATTCAAACGTGCCAGGAATACTGTATTCACATTTAAAGGGAGCAGTGGCAAATTAGGATGTCTCCGAAGGAAGGCAAGCTGGATAGGGAAGGCTTTGCTTTCAACTCAGAAAAGTTAAAACAGCAAAAATGCAAAACTGGAGAAGAGGTAACTGTTATCATTGGAAACATGATAACATAGAAGGACCAAGCATTGGGTTATATCAGTTGGCAATAAAACTGGGTAGAAGCTAAAGAATGACAACTTTGGATCAAATTGAGACTTTATATTCTAATATGTCTAAAGATATCCCAAAGCACAGGGTCATTCACTTTGTGGCAATGAGTTTCATGTCATTAGGAGCAAGCAAATTAAGGTTCTATGGCATTTAGGAAGGCTGTTGAAAGGACCAGATGCAAAATGGAACCAGATGGCAACCAAGAGTCCTTTTAGTTTTCAGTTTAAGATGGTATGAACTCACCGTGTCAGAATGCATCACTATATATTGACGTGTTCTTGATGAAGGTCAATTTGGATTCTCAGCTATTTTAAAAATTAAATTATGTTATATAATATCTCTTAATTTTTTAAACATTTAAATTTATATTTGAAAGAGCACATAGAGTGTGAATAATCTTTTACAGAAGTTAAGAGAAAGCTCTTTGTTCTTGTCCTGATTATACCACTTGCTAGCTTTGTATAAACGACTTTGCTTCTCTGAGAATTAGTTGTTTTTCCTTTCATCATTAAATATGACTAAAAATAGTGCATAAATTATGGGTAGCTGTAAGGATGAAATGAAACATAACGCACTCAGGTCAGTGCCTTACATATAGTAAGGATTCAGTAAAGGGTAATTATTGTTATTGTGTTGTTGTTATTATTGCTTGTTTCTCTATTTATTGGAGCTTAAACCAAAAATGTTTCCTCTCTGTTGAAATAATGGAGACACTTTGCTCTTTGCTCATAACATAATAAGGCTTCCTTTGTGATTGCATCTTGTAATTATTTGATAAGTTATCCTTATTAAGTCTATGGCCAATTTCAAACTTTAATTCGTTCATTTTTATTTGCAACATAAAAAAACCCACAATTCATGAGGCAACAGATGAAAACTGTTATCACTTTTTGAATAATACATTCAGTTGAAAATTAAATGATTTAAAATATAATTGCTTCTGGAAATGACTTTATGAGCAGTGGAAGGATTTACTGGAGGAATGAAAAATAAAGCAATTGCAAAAAGCGTGATTTGATTTCTTACCATGGCTTCATATGAAACACTCAGTTATTGCCCAGCTTTTCAGAATATGGGTGCTTTGATAATAGTAAACAGCAGTGTTCTATTATCTAGTTATAGATTTTGGAGTATGGTTAGTATGTATTTACGTTGGTGGAGTTAGGACTCAAATGTAAGTTGCATATTTTCTCGAATGGAAACAAACTAAATTGGATGTAAAAATTGTTCTTATTTGTTTAAAGAGATCTTGCTAATAGTAAAAATGTTCTCATCTGTAAAGTCATGATGCCTTCTTCATAGGGTAATCAGTTCAGTTCAGTTGCTCAGTTGTGTCCGACTCATTACGACCCCATGAATTGCAGCAGGCCAGGCCTCCCTGTCCATCACCAACGCCCGGAGTTCACACAAACTCATGTGCATCGAGTCGGTGATGCCATCCAGCCATCTCATCCTCTGTCGTCCCCTTCTCCTCCTGCCCCCAATCCCTCCAAGCATCAGGGTCTTTTCCAATGAGTCAACTCTTCCCATGAGGTGGCCAAAGTACTGGAGTTTCAGTCTCAGCATCACTACTTCCAATAAACACCCAGGACTGGTCTCCTTTAGAATGGACTGGTTGGATCTCCTTGCAGTCCAAGGGACTCTCAAGAGTCTTCTCCAACACCACAGTTCAAAAGCATCAATTCTTTGGTGCTCAGCTTTCCTCACGGTTCAACTCTTGATACATGACTAATGGAGAAACCATAGCCTTGACTAGATGGAGCTTAGTTGGCAAAGTAATGTCTCTGCTTTTGAATATGCTATCTAGGATGGTTATAACTTTCCTTCCAAGGAGTAAGTGTCTTTTAATTTAGTGGCTGCAGTCACCATCTGCTGTGATTTTGGAGCCCCCAAAATAAAGTCTGACATTGTTTCCACTGTTTCCACATCTATTTTCCATGAAGTGTTGGGACCAGAGGCCATGATCTTCGTTTTCTGAATGTTGAGTTTTAAGCCAACGTTTTCACTCTCCTCTTTCATTTTCATCAAGAGGCTGTTTCGTTCCTCTTCCCTTTCTGCCATAAGGGTGATGTCGTCTGTATATCTGAGGTTATTGATATTTCTCCCAACAAACCTGATTCCAGCTTGTGCTTCCAGTCCAGCGTTTCTCATGATGTACTCTTCATATAAGTTAAATTAGCAGGGTGACGATATACAGACTTGATGTACTCCTTTTCCTATATGGACCAGTCTGTTGTTCCATGTCCAGTTCTAACTGTTGCTTCCTGACCTGCATACGGATTTCTCAAGAGGCAGGTCAGGTGGTCTGGTATTCCCATCTGTTTTTCAGAATTTTCCAGTTTATTGTGTTCCATACAGTCAAAGGCTTTGGCATAGTCAATAAAGCAGAAATAGATGTTTTTCTGGAACTCTCTTGCTTTTTGATGATCCAGCAGATGTTGGCCATTTGATCTCTGATTCCTCTGCCTTTTCTAAAACCAGCTTGAACATCTGGAGGTTCACGGTTCATGTGATGCTGAAGCCTGTCTTGGAGAATTTTGAGCATTACTTTACTAGCATGTGAGATGAGTGCAACTGTGTGGTAGTTTGAGCATTCTTTGGCATTGCCTTTCTTTGGGATTGGAATGAAAACTGACCTTTTCCAGTCCTGTGCCCACTGCTGAGTTTTCCAAATTTGCTAGTATATTGAGTGCAGCATTTTCACAGCATCATCTTTCAGGATATGAAATAGCTCCACTGGAATTCCATCACCTCTACTAGCTTTGTTCGTAGTGATGCTTCCTAAGGCCCACTTGACTTCATATTGCAAGGTGTCTGGCTCTAGGTGAGTAATCACACCATCATGATTATCTGGGTTGTGAAGATATTTTTGTACACTTCTTCTGTGTATTCTTGCCATCTCTTCTTAATATCTTCTGCTTCTGTTAGGTCCATACCATTTTTGTCCTTTATTGAGCCCATCTTTGCATGAATGTTCCCTTGGTATCTCTAATTCTCTTGAAGAGATCACTAGTCTTTCCCATTCTGTTGTTTTCCTCTATTTCTTTGCACTGATCGCTGAAGAAGGCTTTCTTATCTCTTCTTGCTATTCTTTGGAACTCTGCATTCAGATGCTTATATCTTTCCTTTTCTCCTTTGCTTTTCACTTCTCTTCTTTTCACAGCTATTTGTAAGGCCTCCCCAGAGAGCCATTTTGCTTTTTTGCATTTCTTTTCCATGGGGATGGCCTTGATCCCTTTCTCCTGTACAATGTCACCAACCTCATTCCATAGTTCATCAGGCACTCTATCTATCAGATCTATTCCCTTAAATCTATTTCTCACTTCCACTGTATAATCATAAGGGATTTGATTTAGGTCATACCTGAATGGTCTAGTGGCTTTCCCTACTTTCTTCAATTTCAGTCTGAATTTGGCAATAAGGAGTTCATGATCTGAGCCACAGTCAGTTACTGGTCTTGTTTTTGTTGACTGTATAGAGCTTCTCCATCTTTGGCTGTAAAGAATATAATCAATCTGATTTTGGTGTTGACTATCTGGTGATGTCCATGTGTAGAGACTTCTCTTGTGTTGTTGGAAGAGGGTATTTGCTATGACCAGTGCATTTTCTTGGCAAAACTCTATTAGTCTTTGCCCTGCTTCATTCCACATTCCAAGGCCAAATTTGCCTGTTACTCCAGGTGATTTCTTGACTTCCTACTTTTGCATTCCAGTCCCCTATAATGAAAAGGACATCTTTTTTGGATGTTAGTTCTAAAAGGTCTTGTAGGTCTTCATAGAACCATTCAACTTCAGCTTCTTCAGCATTACTGGTTGGGGCATAGACTTGGATTACCGTGATATCGAATGTTTTGCCTTGGAAATGAACAGAGATCATTCCGTCATTTTTGAGATTGCATCCAGGTACTGCATTTCAGACTCTCTTGTTGACCATGATGGCTACTCCATTTCTTCTAAGGGATTCCTGCCTGCAGTAGTAGATATAATGGTCATCTGAGTTAAATTCACCCATTCCAATCCATTTTAGTTCGCTGATTCCTAGAATGTCGACATTCACTCTTGCTGTCTCCTGTTTGACCACTTCCAATTTGCCTTGATTCATGGACCTAACATTCCAGGTTCCTGTGCAATATTGCTCTTTACAGCATCGGACCTTGCTTCTATCACCAGTCATATCCACAACTGGGTATTGTTTTTGCTTTGGCTCTATCCCTTCATTCCTTCTGGAGTTATTTCTCCACTGATCTCCAGTAGCATATTGTGCACCTAATGACCTGGGGAGTTCCCCTTTCAGTATCCTACCATTTTACCTTTTCATACTGTTCATGGGGTTCTCAAGGCAAGAATACTGAAGTGGTTTGCCATTCCCTTCTCCAGTGGACCACATTCTGTCAGACCTCTCCACCATGACCCGCCCGTCTACAAAAAGATCTTCAAGATCAAGATAATCACGATGGCGTGATCACTCACCTAGAGCCAAACATCCTGGAATGTGAAGTCAAGTGGGCCTTAGAAAGCATCACTATGAACAAAGCTAGTGGAGGTGATGGAATTCCAGTGGAGCTATTTCATCCTGAAAGATGATGCTGTGAAAGTGCTGCACTCAATATGCCAGCAAATTTGGAAAACTCAGCAGTGGGCACAGGACTGGAAAAGGTCAGTTTTCATTCCAATCCCAAAGAAAGGCAATGCCAAAGAATACTCAAGCTACCGCACAGTTACACTCATCTTACACACTGGCAAAGTAATGCTCAAACTTCTCTAAGCAAGGCTTCAGCAGTACGTGAACCATGAACTTCCAGACGTTCAAGCTGGTTTTAGAAAAGGCAGAGGAATCATAGATCAAATTGCCAACATCCGCTAGATCATCAAAAAAGGAAGAGAGTTCCAGAAAAACATCTAGTTTTGCTTTATTGACTATGCCAAAGCCTTTGAGTAATTGGACCACAATAAACTGTGGAAAATTCTGAAAGAGATGGAAATGCCAGACCACCTGACCTGCCTCTTGAGAAACCTATATTCAGGTCAGGAAGCAACAGTTAGAACTGGACATGGAACAACAGACTGCTTCCAAATAGGAAAATGGGCACGTCAAGTCTGTATATTGTCACCCTGCTTATTTAACTTATATGAAGAGTACATCACGAGAAACCCTGGGCTGGAAGAAGCACAAGCTGGAATCAAGATTGCCGGGAGAAATATCAATAACCTCAGATATATAGATGCTATCACCCTTATGGCAGAAGGTGAAGAGGAACTAAAAAGCCTGTTGATGAAAGTGAAAGTGGATGGTGAAAAAGTTAGCTTAAAGTTCAATATTCAGAAAACGAAGAACATGACCTCTGGTCCCATCACTTCATGGGAAATAGGTGGGGAAACATTGTCAGACTTTAGTTTTTGGGGCTCCAAAATCACTGCAGATGGCGATTGCACTCATGAAATTAAAAGATGCTTACTCTTTGCAAGAAAAATTATGACGAACCTAGATAGCATATTGAAAGGCAGAGACGTTACTTCCTCAACAAAGGTCCATCTAGTCAAGACTATGGTTTCTCCTGTTGTCATGTATGGATGTGAGAGTTGGACTGTGAAGAAGGCTGAGCACCAAATAATTGATGCTTTTGAACTGTGGTATTGGAGAAGACTCTTGAGAGTCCCTTGGACTGCAAGGAGATCCAACCAGTCCATTCTGAAGGAGATAAGCCCTGGAATTTCTTTGGAAGGAATGATGCTAAAGCTGAAACTCCAGTACTTTGGCCACCTCATGCAAAGAGTTGACTCATTGAAAAAGACCCTGATGCTGGGGGGGATTGGAGGCAGGACAAGAAGGGCATGATAGAGGGTGAGATGGTTGGATGGCATCATCGACTCGATGGACGTGAGTCTGAGTGAACTCCCAGAGTTGGTGATTGACAGGGAGGCCTGGCGTGCTGCGATTCATAGTGTCACGAAGAGTTGAACATGACTGAGCGACTGAACTGAACTGAGTTAAATTCACCCATTCCAGTGAATTTTAGTTTGCTGATTCCTAAAATGTCAATGTTCACTCCTGCCATCTCTTCTTTGGCCACTTCCAATTTGCCTTGATTCATGGACCTAACATTCCAGGTTCCTATGCAGTATTGCCCTTTATAGCATCACACCCTGCTTCTGTCACCAGACACATCACAACTGGGTATTGTTTTTGCTTTGGCTCCATCCATTCATTCTTTCTGGAGTTATTTCTCCACTGATCTCCAGTAGCATATTGGGCACCTAATGACCTGGGGAGTTCCTCTTTCTCTGTCCTATAATTTTGCCTTTTCATACTGTTCATGGGGTTCTCAAGGCAAGAATACTGAAGTGGTTTGCCATTCCCTTCTCCAGTGGATCACATTCTGTCAGACTTGTTCACCATCTTGGGTGGCCCCACACGGCATGCCTTAGTTTCATTGAGTTAGACAAGGCTGTGGTCCGTGTGATCAGATTGGCTAGTTTTCTGTGATTATGGTTTCATTGTGTCTGCCCTCTGATGCCCTCTCACAACACCTACCCTGTTACTTGGGTTTCTCTGATGTTGCACCTGGGGTATCTCTTCATGGCTGCTCCAGCAAAGTGCATCCGTTGCTCCTTACCTTGGAGGAGGTCACCCATCATGGGTAATAGTAATATTTAAAGCAGTGTATATGACGTAAAAATATTTATAAACAGAATATTTAGAGTAAATAGTTTTAAACACAATTCTTTCAGAAGTACTTGAATCCTTCAGTATGAAAATGTTCAGTGGGAAACTCCAAGAGAGATATTTCCAAACTCACTTGATCATGGTGCTATTTTTTCTTTTCTGGATCATCTTGAGTGATTAGTTCTGTGGATTTCTTTTTCAAAGTCCCTCACTTTATAGAGGGGATCTAGACTTTCCCAATATCACCTGGCAATTTAGTGGAATAGACAAAATTAGAATGTAAGTATTTTCCATTCATGGTCTCGTGCTCTTTCCTCTTGAAAATGTTGAATCCTTGATTTGACTATTTTCTTGGAAATCACTGGTTACTGGTTAATTCATCTTTTTTTTTTTTTTCTGCCAAATAGGGGAATGAATTGTATATCAGGATCTTGTTTCATAAAACAAAGGCAGTGACCAAGGGCTCCCTTTTGAAGCATCAATAAATAAATCTTTTTGAGTTGAAATGTCTCCTTGGTGAAGATTTTCCTTCCTTGACTGTGTCCTGCAGGTATCCTTGGCTTTACTGTATTGACAAAGCAATTGTCTGGTTCATTTTGACACGTTTATTCATAAATGTAATTACATATGTTGATCTGTGCATTTATATAGCTATATACAGAGACAGATATAATTTTACAAGTTGGAATTATATTTTACTGGCTGTTTTTAGTCTGCATTAGATTAAATTCTCTTTGATTTAACAGAGAAGTAAACAGTGTTAACTCCCTAAACTTCAGCTAAATATTGCTTCTCTAAAAGAGTTATTGGATTCTATAACCTCTATCTTGAGATAATAAAAATATTATGGAAAACAATGAGGGGTTTGAATTCTTATTTTTAAAACTACATGTGTGGTAGGTTGCCTGTAAGGTGGCCCCCAATGATTTTATTTTTGCATAGTTGAAGATTTTAGCATTTTTACAATGTCAGAGTTTGTTTTTTCTTTCTTTCTTTTATCCTTTTTGTTCTGTTCTGTAACCATAGTTATCTCAGATATGGAGCCAGAAGAGTGTCTCCCCACTCTTGTTTGTGACTACCTTACTTTCAGTGGTTCATTTTCCAATGTCCTTTCTGTTATTCTTTAGCCTGTCTGAGAGAAGGGAAAACCCACAGAACCCTGCAGATGATGGCAACTCTGAACCAGAAGGAGGAGAGAGAACAGGTAAAATATCTGGCACTCTACAGTGAGGACATGGACACAGAAGGTAAGTGACGTGTCTGTGGATGACATGGCTAGTAGATGGTAGCACTGGGGTTTGAACCAAGGTAGTTTATACTTCAGTGGAAATCTGTATGAACCACTGTCCTCTCCTGCCTCGTGAGGAGATGAGAATGCAGTGACTGATGCTCAGCATTATGACCATAGCTCTGGCTCTCCAGTGTGAGAGGGGAATTGGCTTGGCTCCGTGTGCATGTTTGAGAACAGAGGAAATGTGTGCCCACTCCTTTCTATTCCAAAAACATCAAGTGTGTATCTTGGGGCTTTACTTGTTACAGAGTGCCATTGCTGGAAGGGAAATAAACCACTTGCTAAGAGTAAATCAACCAAGCGGTGTCATTGTAAGTAAACTACCCTTTTCATTGGCTCCTTTCCCTGTCACAGTTTCTTCATTTTTTTAAAAGTTGAGAATTATGTTTTATTTGACAGACAAAATGAAGGACTTAAGTTCAGGATGCAGCCTCTCAGACAGCTCTTAGGGACTGCTTCCCCCCTTACACTTTAAAGTACTACTTAGGCTCATTGTGGGTGCTAAACACTTTCTGACTTCAGAGGCCTGCAGGGAAGCTGATTCCTGTGATTCTCTTTCCTGTTCCTCTCTTGCCTTTGATGCTCTCAACTTCCCACCCTAATCTGTATACATATCCTCTTGCACAAGCTAGATGGTCTCATATGGGTAACACCTACTTGTCTGTGCTGCCTGTATCTCCTGGAATCCAGGTAGGCTGAATACTGAGGGGAGGTCTCCTGCCAGTTCCAGCTGTCTCATAGGCTTACCAGTTATAAATGGGTATCTAGCTTTAAATAAAACTTAATTGACATCAATAAAAGAGTTGGGCTTTTTGTAACTTAGGAAAATGGAGCCATTTGAATTCAATTGGGGAGGGGGGTGGTGCTAAGATGGTGGAGGAATAGTACAGGGAGACCACTTTCTCCCCGACAAATTCATCAAAAGAACATTTGAATGCTGAGCAAATTCCACAAAACAACTTCTGAACGCTGGTGAAGGACACCAGGCACCCAGAAAGGCAGGCTATTGTCTTCGAAGTCAGTAGGACAAAATATAAAAGACAAAAAGAGAGATAAAAGAGTTAGGGACAGAGACCCATCCTGGGGAGGGAGTTGTAAAAGAGGAGAAGTTTCCAAACACCAGGAAACCCTCTCACCAGGTGGTGGGTCTGTGGGGAGTTTTGGAATCTCAGAGGGCAGCATAACCGGGAGGGAAAAATAAATTAAACAACCTCACAGATTACGCGCCTTACTGCAACTCCCAGCAGAGAAGTAGCCCAGACTCTCGTGGGCTGAACAGGAGATGCAGGCTGCATTGCTTACTGTAAGGACCTGGCCTGAATGCCCTGAGTGCAATCTGAGGGAGCTAATGTGAGATAACGCCCCAAACCATGGGATAGCCAGAGAGAGAAGGAAAAAAAAAAAGAGAGAGAGAGAGAGAGAGAGGAAAGAGAGAGAGAACTTTCCCTTGAAAAGCTCTAACCTAAGGCACTGCCAGCCTGCTCACAGAACAAAGGACTGAGCGAATACCAGAGGAGAGCTAGCCGGCAGCGGATCAGCCCATCCCCTGCCAGAGGCAGGGAGGCAGGCAGGCGACAGCCAGAGCCGGAAGGCAAGGGGGCAAAATCGGCCCTAGATGGCATCCTCTACCAAACTGTGAGCAGGCTCCCAGTTGCTAACCAAGTCTTCCTGGGATCCTGGACGGTTGACATCTGCCAGGAGGGTCACAGCCTGAGATCAGCTCCCCACAGGAGACACACAGCACACCTGAGAAAGCACTCCCATTGTGCACCCAGGAAACCAACTGGCTGGTACAAGGGACGTGATAAGATGCACCGCCCCACCTGGGGAGTGTGTGCTTGCCAAGCACCTGGTCGCCTGCTCAGACCTAGGAAGGGCACACATGCCCAGCTGAGTCTGTGCCTTTGTGTAATACCTGAGAACCTGAACCTGAGTGGCTTAGACCTGGGAAGTGCACCCAACCCAGGGCCCGCCTTAGACAGTTCCCCTCAGAGCAACCTGGTGCCTGAGCAGTGTATTCCAGGAAAGCACACACACCGTGAGCTGGAGCAAACCCAGTGTGGCCCAGACACTGCGAGCACTCCCCACACATGCCAGGGATATTTGTTTGCAGTGTTCCTCCATCCCCGCAGCACAATTTAACAAGTGAACCTAAATAAATGACCACTTTCACCCCCTTGTGTCAGGGCAGAAGTTAGATATTGAAGAGATTTGCAACAGAGGGAGCCAAAATAAACAAACAAGAGGGAATTGCTTTGGAAGTGACAGGTGCAACAGATTAAAACCCTGTAGTTAGCACTGGCTACATTGGAGGGGCCTATAGATCTTGAGAAGAAGTATAAGCTGGAACAAGGAAATATCTTGAAACTGAACTGACCCCACACTGCCCTCAACAGCTCCAGAGAAATTCCTGGATATATTTTGCTATTACATTTTTAAAATTCTAAGTTCTTCATTGCTCCTTTAATTTTCATTTTTAAAACCTACTATTACCTTGCAAAAAAGACTCAATTTTTAAACAAATTTCATATATATATATATTTTTATAAGTTTTGCGATTTTTTTTAATATTGTATTTTTGAGAGTCTAACCTCTACTCTAGATTTTGAATCTTTGCTTTTTGATATTTGTTATCAATTCTGTACCATTAAGAATCCAATCTTCAGTACCCATTTTTACTTAGGAGTCTTTGGCTTGATTGCTCTCTCCCCTTTTGACTCTCCTTTTTCTCCCTCAGGTCTCCTCTATCTCTTCCCTCCCCCTACTCTTCTCTACTTAACTCTGTGAATCTCTTTGGATGTTCCGGGCTGTGGAGAACACTTAGGGAACTGATCACAGGTTAGATTGGTCTCTCCCCTTTTGATTCCCCATCTTCTTCTCCTGGTCACCTCTATCTCCCTCCTCCCTCGTCTCTTCTCCATGTAACTCTGTGAATCTCTCTGGGTGTCCCAAGCTGTGGAGAATCTTTTCACCATTAACCTAGATGTTTTTATCATCAGTGCTGTATGAATGGAGAAGTATTGAGGCTACTGTAAAACTTAGACTGAAAGCCAGAGGCAGGAGGCTTAACTCCAAAACTTGAGAACCTCCACAATAAAGAGAAACCACAAACTTCCAGTATACAGAAAGGCCACCCCAAATACAGCAACCTAAGAAAGATGAAAAGGCAGAGAAATATTCAGGTAAAAGAACATGATAAAAGCCCATCAAACCAAAGAGGAGGAGACAGGGAGTCTACCTGAAAAAGAATTCAGAATAATGATAGTAAAAAATGATCCAAAATCTTGAAAACAAAATGGAGTTACAGATAAATAGTCTGGAGACAAGGATTGAGAAGATGCAAGGAAAGTTTAACAAGGACCTAGAAGAAATTAAAAACAAGGTCAATAAATAATGAATAATGCAATAACTGAGATAAAAAAACACTCTGGATGGAACCAACAGTAGAATAACTGAGGCAGAAGATAGGATAAGTGAGGCAGAAGACAGAATGGTAGAAATAAATGAAGGAGAGAGGAAAAAAAGAAAAAAGAATTAAAAGAAATGAGGACAACCTCTGAGACCTCTGGGACAATGTTAAATGTCCCAACATTCGAATCATAGGAGTCTCAGAAGAAGAAGACAAAAAGGCCATGAGAAAATACTTGAGGAGGTAATAGTTGAAAACTTCCCTAAAATGGGGAAGGAAATAGCCACCCAAGTTCACGAAACCCAGAGAGTCACAAACAGGATAAACCCAAGGTGAAACACCCCAAGACACATATTAATCAAATTAATGAAGGTCAAACACAAAGAGCAAACATTAAAAGCAGCAAGGGAAAAACAACAAATAACACACAAGGGTATTCCCATAAGGATAACAGCTGATCTTTCGATAGAAACTCTTCAGGTCAGAAGGGAATAGCAGGATATACTTAAAGTGATGAAAGAGGAAAACCTAAAACCCAGACTACTGTACCCAGCAAGGATCTCATTCACATATGAAGGAGAAATCAAAAGCTTTACAGACAAGCAAAAGCTGAGAGAATTCCACACCACCAAACCAGCTCTTCAACAAATGCTAAAAGATCTTCTCTAGACAGGAAACACAAAAAAGGTGTATAAACGTGAACCCCAAACAACAAAGTAAATGGCAACGGGATCATACTTATCAATAATTACCTTAAATGTAAATGGGTTGAATGCCCCAACCAAAAGACAGACTGGCTGAATGGATACAGAAACAAGACCACTATATATGTTGTGTACAAGAGAGCCACCTCAAAACAAAGGACACATACAGACTGAAAGTGAAGGGCTGGAAAAAGATATTTCACACAAATGGAGACCAAAAGAAAGCAGGAGTAGCAATACTCATATCAGATAAAATAGACTTTGAAATAAAGGCCATAAAAAGAGACAAAGAAAGACCCTACATAATGATCAAAGGATCAATCCAAAAATAAGATATAACAATTATAAATATATATGCACCCAACATAGGAGCACTGCAATATATAAGGTAAATGCTAAGAAGTATGAAAAGGGAAATTAAGAGTAACACAATACCATCCCTCTGTGATTTATGTCGGAGAGTGTTTTGCCTATGTTCTCCTCTAAGAATTTTATAGTTTCTGGTCTTAGGTTTAGATGTTTAATCCATTTTGAGTTCATTTTTGTGTATGGTGTTAGAAAGTGTTCTAGTTTTTCTTTTACATGTGGTCCCGTGGTGGGTTCATGTTGATGTATGGCAAAACCAATACAATATTGTAAAGTAATTAGCCTCCAATTAAAATAAATAAATTTAAATTAAAAAAAGAGTAACACAATAATAGTGGGGGATTTTAATACCAAAATTAGCAAGGAAACACAAACTTTAATGATGCAATGGACCAGTTAGACCTTATTGATATCTGTAGTACAGTTCACTCTGAAACAATGAATTTCACCTTTTTCTCAAGTGCACACGGAACCTTCTCCAGGATAGATCACATCCTGGGCCATAAAAATAGCCTTGGTAAATTAAAAAAAAATTGAAATCCTCTCAAGCATCTTTTCTGATCACAATGCAGTAAGATTAGATGTTAACTACAGGAAAAATATATTAAAAATAAAAACATATGGAGTCTAAAAAACACACTTCTGAATAACCAACAAATCACAGAAGAAATCAAAAAAGAAATCAATATATGCATAGATATGAATGAAAATGAAAACACAACAACCCAAAACCTATGGGATTCAGGGAAAGCAGTGCTAAGGAGAAGGTTGATAGCAATACAAGCATACCTCAAGAAATAGGAGAGAAATCAAATAAATAACCTAACTCTACACCTAAAGCAACTAGAAAAAGAAGAAATGCAGAACCCCAGGGTTAGTAGAAGGAAAGAAAAAATCATAAAAAATAGGGCAGAAATAATTGAAAGAGAAACAAAGGAGACTATAGCAAAAAAATCAACAAAACTAAAAGCTGATTCTTTGAGAAAATAAATAAAATAGGCAAACCATTAGCCACACTCATCAAGAAAAAAAAAGGAGAAGAATCAAATCAACAGAATTAGAAATGAAAATGAGAAAATAAATAAAATAGGCAAACCATTAGCCACACTCATCAAGAAAAAAGGGAGAAGTATCAAATCAACAGAATTAGAAATGAAAATGGAAAAGTCACAACAGACAACACAGAAATACAAAGGATCATAAAAGACTACTATCAGCAACTATATGCCAATAAAATGGACAACTTGGAAGAAATGGACAAATTTTTGGAAAAGTATAACCTTACAAAACTGAACCAGGAAGAAATAGAAAATCTTAACAGACCTATTACAAGCATGGAAATCGAAACTGTAATCAGAAATCTTCCAGAAAACAAAAGCCCAGGACCAGAGGGCTTCACAGATGAATTTTACCAAAAATTTAGAGAAGAGTTAACACCTATGCTACTCAAACTCTTCCAGAAAATTGCAGAGGAAGGTAAACTTCCAAACTCATTCTATGAGGCCACCATAACCCTAATACCAAAACCAGACAAATATGCCAGAAAAAAAGAAAACTACAAGTCAATATCACTGATGAACATAAATGCAAAAATCCTTAACCAAATTATAGCAAATAGAATCCAACAACATATTAAAAAGATCATGCATCATGACCAAGTGGGCTTTATCCCAGGGATGCAAGGATTCTTCAGTATTCACAAGTCAATCAATGTAATACACCATATTAACAAATTGAAAGATAAAAACCATATGATTATCTGAATATATGCAGAGAAAGCCTTTGACAGAATTCAACATCCATTTATGATAAAACCCCTCCAGAAAGCAGGAATAGAAGGAACATAGTAAAAGTATGTATGATAAACCCACAGCAAACATTATCCTTCATGGTGAACAATTAAAAGCATCTCCCCTAAAGTCAGGAACAAGACAAGGATGCCCACTCTCATCACTACTATTCAACATAGTTTTGGAAGTTTTGACCATAGCAATCAGAGCAGAAAAAGAAATAAAAGAAATGCAGATTGGAAAGAAGAAGTAAAACTCTCACTGTTTACAGATGACATGATCATCTACATAGAAAACCCTAAAGACTCCACCAGAAAATTACTAGAGCTAATCAATGAATATAGTAAAATTGCAGGATATAAAATTAACACAGAGAAATCACTTGCATTCCTATACACTAACAATGAGAAAACAGAAAGTGAAATTAAGGAAACAATTCCATTCACCATTGCAATGAAAAGAATAAAATACTTAGGAATTAATCTATCTAAAAAAAACAAAAGACCTATATATAATGAAAACTATAAAATGCTGATGAAAGAACTCAAAGATGACACAAATAGATGGAGAAATATACCATGTTCATGTGGCAAAAGAATCCATATAGTGTAAATGAGTATACTACCCAAAGCAATCTATAGATTCAATGCAGTCCCTATCAAGCTACCAATGGCACTTTTCACAGAACTAGAACAAATAATTTCACAATTTGTATGGAAATACAAAAAACCTCGAATAGCCAAAGCAATCTTGAGAAAGAAGAATGGAACTAGAGGAATCAACCTGCCTGACTTCAGGCTGTACTACAAAACAACAGTCATCAAGACAGTATGGTACTGGTACAAAGACAGAAATATAGATCAATGGAACAAAATAGAAAGCCTAGAGATAAATCCATGCACCTGTGGACACCTCATCTTTGACAAAGGAGGCAAGAATATACAATGGAGAAAAGACAATCTCTTTAACAAGTGATGCTGGGAAAACTGATCAACCACTTGTAAAAGAATGAAACTAGAACACTTTCTAACACCATACAAAAAAATAAACTCAAAATGGATTGAAGATCTAAATGTAAGACCAGCAACTATAAAACTCCTAGAGGAAAACATAGGCAAAACACTCTCTGACATAAATCACAGCAGAACCTCTATGACCCTTCTTCCCAGAGTAATGGAAATAAAAGCAAAAATAAACAAATGAGACCTAATTAAACTTAAAAGCTTTTGCACAACGAAGGAAACTATAAGCAAGGTCTAAAGACAGCCATCAGAATCGGAGAAAATAACAGCAAACAAAGCAACTGCGAAGAACTAATCTCAAAAATATATAAGCAACTCCTGCAGCTCAAGTCCCTGAAAATAAACAACTGAATCACAAAATGAACCAAAGAACTAAACAGACATTTCTCCAAAGAAAACATAGATGGCTAACAAACACATGAAAAGATGCTCAACCTCATTCATTACCAGAGAAATGCAAATCAAAACCACAATGAGTACCATCTCACACCAGTTAGTATGGCTGCTATTCAAAAGTCTACAAACAATAAATGCTGGAGAGGGTGCGGGGAAAAAGGATCCCTCTTACACTATTGGTGGGAATGCAAACTAGTACAGCCACTATGGAGAACAATGTGGAGATTTCTTAAAAAACTGGAAATAGAACTGCCATATGACCCAGCGATCCCACTGCTGGATATACACACCGAGGAAACCAGAATTGAAACATGTGTACCCCAGTGTTCAATGCTGCACTGTTTACAATAGGCAGGACATGGAAGCAACCTAGATGTCCATTGGCAGATGAATGGATAAGAAAGCTGTGGTACATATACACAATGGAATATTACTCAGGTATTAAAAATAAAGCATTTGAATCAGTTCTAATGAGGTGGATGAAACCGGAGCCTATTATACAGAGTGAAGTAAGTCAGAAAGAAAAAAATAATACAGTATATTAATGCATATATATGGAATTTAGGAAGATGGTAACAATGACCCTATATGTAAGATAGCAAAAGAGACACAGATATAAAGAACAGAGTTTGGGACTCTGTGGGAGAGGGCAAGAGTGGGATGATTTGAGAGAATAGCATTGAAACGTGTATATTATCATATGTGAAATAGATTTCCAGTCCAGGTTCAATGCATGAGACAGAGTGCTCAGGGCTGGTGCCCTGGGATGACCCTGAGTGATAGGGTGGGGAGGGAGGTGGGAGAGAGTGTCAGGATGGGGAACACATGTACACCCAATGGCTGATTTCTGTGAATGTTTAGCAAAAACCACCACAATATTGTAAAGTAATTAGCCTCCAATTAAAATAAATTTTAAAAACTAAAAAAAAAATAGAAGGGGTGAACTCAATTGGAGTTTGACCCATTTAACATGAAAAGAAAGAAACAACTTGTTGAGGCGTTTAGTCCACCTAAGAAATAGAGAATCCATCTGACCACAATGTACAGTATGTGAAAGTGGCTTCATACAATAATATAAGCAGGAAATTTCTGATCAAAATGGAAGCATAGATCATTTTTAAAAGTCTCACATGGGAGCATCTTCACACACACATAAAATTTTCTTATATTTTTAAATTAGAGATTTTTGTACATATGTGAATGCTGGTCTCTGGTTGCTTTTTCTGAGTCATAAATGAATCATTGAACATGAATCATAATAATTAACAAATCTATTTCTAGTGATATTTTTGGGTTTGTTTCTTACTCTCAGTGTTGCTTTAGAAATTACTGGAATACAATTGTTATGAAAATCCTGAGGAAAGGAGGTGGATTTTTTTGAGTAATTTTGTTTGTTTCTGTAATAATAGCTATCAGCCCCTTGCATTTACACAATGCTGTATAGGACATTCATGTCTACTGTCTTTTTTGATTATTTTTGCAAAATTGTGAGGCAAATACATCAGATATTCTTCTTTTCATTTTATAGTCATGCAAATTGAGATTCTGAAAGATCACACTGTTCAGAAAACTTTTAGTTCCAAATCCAACACACACTCATAACTGTGAAAATGAGTTTATTGGTTCAGGGTATGCAGGAAGGATGGATGTGTCTGGTCTCAGGAGCTAATGTATCCAGGGCTAATGTTGCATGTGGCCATTGGTCTCTCTTTTGCTCCTTAGCTAGCTCAGCTTCTGTCTACCTGTTGGCCTTTTTCTCGCAGTTTTCTCCAACTGCCTAGGGACATGGTTCCCAGCAGCATAGGAGATATATAAATAAATAAATAAGTAAAAATGCTTTTTTCAAATCCAATGAGGAAGACAAAGCCTACCACCACTGACATGCTCAGCACCAACTCTGGAAATCCCAAAGATTCTGGGTGACCTGGCTTAGGGTATATGCCATTTTTTGGATCAAAGTTCACACTCGAGGAGATATAGGATTTTGATTAACCTGGTCTAGGTCAGACAGACACACATCTGACAAGAGGAGCAAGGTCTGTAACAGGAGAAGACAAAGCCACAGAAACCATAGAGGGTAAATAATGGCTCAAAATCTTTTTATCCTTGGTTTAGTCCTTCTTCCCAGCATGCCATGCTGTTGTATGCTGCTTTTGTTCTCCAGAAGGTTTCATCTTAGAAGGAATTGGATTCAGAATACACAAAGGTCCCACTCACTTACTTTCTTTAATATTTTAATTGTGAAATGGTTATAGATCTTTTGGAAACTGCAAAAATAGTATATTGAAGTCCCATGTATCTTTCACCCAACTTCTCCCAAGAGTGTTGTTGTTCAGTCACCAAGTTGTGTCCAACTGTTTATGACCCCATGGTCTTCAGCATGTCGGGTTCCTCTGTCCTCCACTATCTCCAAGAGTTTGTTAAAATTCATGTCCGTTGAATTGGTGATGCTATCCAACCATCTTGTCCTCTGTTGTCCCCTTCTCCCCCTGCCCTCAATCTTTCCCTGCATCAGGGTCTTTTCCAGTGATTTGGCTCTTCACATCAGGTAGCCAAAATATTGGAGCTTCAGCTTTAGCATCAGCCCTTCCAATGAATATTCAGGGTTGATTTCCTTTAGGATTGACTGGTTTGCTCTCCTTGATGTCCAAGGGACTCACGAGTCTTCTCCAGCACTACAGTTTGAAAGCATCAATTCTTTGGCATTCAGCCTTCTTTATGATCCAGCTCTCATATCCACACATGACTACTGGAAAAACCATAGCTTTGACTATAAGAACCTTGCAAAGTGATGTCTCTGCTTTTTAATATGCTGTCGAGGTTGGTCATAGCTTTTCTTCTAAGGAGAAAGCATCTTTTAATTTCATGGCTGCAGTCACCATCTGCAGTGATTTTGGAGCCCAAGAAAATAATTTCTCTCAATGCTTCCATTTTCCCCCCATCTATTATCCATTAAGTGATGGGACTGGATGCCATGATCTTCATTTTTTGAATGTTGAGTTTTAAGCCAGGTTTTCACTCTTCTCTTTCATCCTCATCAAAATGCTCTTTAGTTCGTCTTCACTTTCTGCCATTAGAGTGCTGTTATCTGCATATCTGAGGTTGTTATTTCTCTGGGAAATCTTGATTCCAGCTTGTGATTCATCCAGCCTAGCATTTTATGTGATGTACTCTGTAGATAAATAAGCAGGGTGACAATACATAGCCTTTCCCAATTTTAACCAATCTGTTGTTTCATGTCCAGTTCTAACTGTTTCTTCTTGGTCTGCATACAGGTTTCTCAGGAGGCAGGTAAGGTGATCTGGTATTCCCACCTCTTTTATAATTTTCCACAGTTTGTTGTGTTCCACACAGTCAAAGGCTTTAGTGTAGTCAATGAAGCAGAAGTAGATGTTTTTCTGGAAATCCCTTGCTTTTTCCATGACCCAGTAAAGGTTGGATATTTGATCTCTGGTTCCTCTGCTTTTTCTAAATCTAGCTTGTACACCTGCAGGTTCTTTGTTCACATACTGCTGAAGCCTAGCTTTAAGGATTTTGAGTATAACCTTGCTGCATGCAAAATGAGTAACACGCTACCCAGTGGTAAAATCTTGCATAATGATAGTACAATATCAACGTGAATAAACTGAGTTTACTTGGGCTTCTCTGGTAGCTCAGAAAATAAAAAAAAATCTGTATGCAATGCAGAAGTCCCAAGTTTTATCGTTGGGTTAGGCAGATCCCCTGGAGAAGAGTTTATTTAGATTGTGTCAGTTTTGCATGCATTCCTGTCTGTGTAGCTTATGGAATTTTGTCTCTTGAGAGTGAAAGAGGAGAGTGAAAAAGTTGGCTTAAAGCTCAACATTCAGAAAACGAAGATCATGGCATCTGGTCCCATCACTTCATGGGAAATAGATGGGGAAACAGTGGAAACAGTGTCAGACTTTATTTATTGGGGCTCCAAAATCACTGCAAATGGTGACTGCAGCCATGAAATTAAAAGATGCTTACTCCTGGGAAGAAAAGTTATGACCAACCTAGACAGCATATTGGAAAGCAGAGACATTGCTTTGCCAACAAAGGTCTGTCTAGTCAAGGCTATGGTTTTTCCAGCGGTCATATATGGATGTGAGAGTTGGACTGTGAAGAAAGCTGAATGCTGAAGAATTGTTGCTTTTGAACTGTGGTTTTGGAGAAGACTCTTGAGAGTCCCTTGGACTGCAAGGAGATCCAACCAGTCCATTCTAAAGGAGATCAGTCCTGAGTGTTCTTTGGAAGGAATTATGCTAAAGCTGAAACTCCAGTACTTTGGCCACCTCATGTGAAGAGTTGACTCATTGGAAAAGACCCTGATGCTGCGAGGGATTGGGGGCAGGTGGAGAAGGGGACGACAGAGGATGAGATGGCTGGATGGCATCACCGACTCTATGGACGTGAGTTTGAGTGAACTCCAGGAGATGGTGACGGACAGGGAGGCCTGGTGTGCTGCGATTCACAGGGTCACAAAGAGTCGGACATGACTGAGCGACTGAACTGGACTGAACTGAAGATTTATGTAACTACCACCACAATCAAGATACAGAACTGTACCATCACCACAAAGATTTCCTTTATGTTAATCCTATATATTCATACCTGCATCCCTCCACTCTATCACTAATGCCTGGCAGCCACTAATGTCTTCTCCATCTCTCTACTTTTCTCATTTGAGAATGGTATGTAAATGAACTCATATAGTATGTGACCTTTGAGATTGGCTCTGTGCACTCAGCATAGGTACATTCAAGTTGTTGAGTATATCTGTAAACTCTTATTTTTAATGGCTCAGAAGTATTCCATTGTATGGATATAAACATTTTATATCTTTAAAACACTATATATATATATATTTATTTTAGATATATAATATTTAGATATAATATATATATATATTTTATATCCTTATGTGATTTAATCTTTTTCCTGTTGAAGAACAACTGGGCCTTATTTCCAGTTTTCAGCTGTTACAAATAAAGCTGTTAAAAACATTTATGTACATATTTTTATGTAGGCATGAATTGTCATTTTCTGGAGCATTTGCTCAAGACTAATTGCTGGGTCATGTAGTAAGCACATCTTTAGTTTTTTTTGCCTTTTTTTTTTTTACATCTTTAGTTTTGTAAGAGACTGAAAAACTGTTTCCCAGAGTGGCTGAATCATTTTACACCTGTAATGGATGAGTGATCCAGTGTCTTTATATCATTACCAGAATTTGATATCCTTACTATTTTTTATTTTAGTCATTCTGAAGGTGTGATGATATCTCAGTGTGGTTTTATTTGCATTTCCCTGTTGATATTGTACATCTTTTCATGTGCTTCTTTGCCATCTCTGTATTCTCTTCACTGAAATGTCTGTCCCTTTTTCCTATCTTTTGTCCATTTTATAAATGGATTTTTCTAGTTGAATTTTGAATTCTTTGTATATTCTAGAAAGGCTTCATATCTAGATATGTGGTTTAGAAATAATTTTCCCCAGTATGGAGCTTGTATTTTCATCCCTTTAACAGGGTCTTCTGCAGATCAAAAGGTTTTAATTTTGATGAAGTCTAATTTATCCATATTTTACTTTATGTGGCCGGCTTTTGGTGTCATCTCTAAGAACTCTTGGTTTAGACCCACGTCCTGAAGATTTTCTCCTATGACTTTTTCTAAAAGTTTTATTGCTTTGCATTTTACATTTAGGTCTATAATTCATTTTTAGTTAATTTTGTATAAAGTGCAAGTTTTAGGTAGAGGGTCTTTCCTTCTATGGGCTTCCCTGGTGGCTCAGATGGTAAAGAATCTGCCTGCAATGAAGGAGACCTAGGTTTGATCTCTGGGTTGGGAAGATCCTCTGGAGAAGGGAATGGCTACCTACTCCAGTATTCTAGCCTAGATAATTTCAAATTCCATGGACTGTACAATTCATGGGGTCACAAAGAGTCAGATATGACTGAGTGACTCTTTCACTTTCACTTTGGGCTTCCCTTGTGGCTCAGCCGGTAAAGAATCCACCTGCAATGCAGGAGACCTGAGTTCCATCCCTGGGTTGGGAAGATCCCCTGGAGAAGGGAAAGGCTACCCACTCTAGTATTCTGGCCTAGAGAATTCCATGAACTATATAGTACATGGGGGTCACAAAAAGTTGGACATTTTCACTTTCATCACTGATTTCCCAGAAATTATTTACACAAACATAATACTTGATGATTTCAATATCTTGTTGGTGCTTCAGACAGTTCTGAGCTGAGTATAGAAGCTCAGTAAATGCTTGGTTAAGGAAGCAGAAAGTTCTGGATTTGAATTTCCCATTCATCTGGGGGACTTTGAACAGTCACTTAAGTCTGTTTCCTCATACATGGAATTGTATAATAATTCATGCTTTGTCTCTCTCAACGAAGATCAAGAAATAATATATGTAAAAGTTGCTTTCAGCAATGAAAAACTTTTTAAAATGTGAAGTACTTAAATACCTCTAGGATGATCATAGATTTTATTAGTAAGCATAATAGAATACTGCTGTAACCCAAATGTTTGTGGCTGCCTCCCTAGCTGTCCCTCATTTTTAAATGGGCAGCATTCCTTGGCTACAGGAGCAGTCACAAGGTTTGGCTTTATTTATTCTTTTTGTTTCCTACCTTTTCTGTCTTTTTGAGGTAGCTGTCTGTCAGTCACCACCTGGAACTCTGACTTGCCATTTCCTTGTCCTTTATAGAAGCTAGGGCCTTCTCCCCTGGAGCCTGGAAGAAGATAATATGGAACATTCTTGCTTTCCACTGTCCACACTGTCCCTTCAGTCCAACTTCAAGACTAACACAACTGATGATATAGGTTTGGAACTCCAGGGTGCTACCACAGAAATTTTACTATCACTTGAGCAAATTTGTGTTAATGTTCATCATGGTACAAACATTCCCTTCCATTTTCCATGCAGATTTCATCTTGAATGAGCACTTAAGAACTTCCTTCTCCTCCTTTCTGTTCTTTTTACCGCCTTCCTTTCTCCCGTCTGCCCCCTTCCCTGCCCGCCCCCCCGCCCCCCGCAAATCTTAATTTCATCCACAGGGGGTAAGCACAAAATCCTTGAAGTCCTATGAGATATGAGAACTTCCAATGATATAATGGAACCTCCTTAAAACATCTACCCTGACCATCCTTCCTCTAGAAATGCACTCAACACTCCCTATTCTATTACCCTGTTTTTTTTTTTTTTTCTCAACACTAGTCACTATTTTATGGAGAAGGAAATGGCAACCCATTCCAGTCCTCTTGCCTGGTAAATCCCATGGATGGAGGAGCCTGGTAGGCTGCAGTCCATGGGGTCGCGAAGATTCGAACACGACTGAGCGACTTCACTTTCACTTTTCACTTTCATGCATTGGAGAAGGAAATGGCAATCCACTCCAGTGTTCTTGCCTGGAGAATCCCAGAGATGGGGGAGCCTGGTGGGCTGCCATCTATGGGATCGCACAGAGTCGGACACAACTGAAGTGACTTAGCAGCAGCAGTCACTATTTTATGACACATACGTATTTATTGTCTGTCTCCCCTACTAGAAGGTCTGCTTCATGAAAAGGAAGGATTTAGCCTGTTTTTGCTCACAGCCAAATCCCCAGAACTTTGAACACAGAATGTGCTAAATATTTTTTCAATGAATAATTTTCGAGTGAGCTCTTTATAAGAAAATATTTGATCATCTTTTATCTCCTGGTTCATTTCATAGCAAAATCATAGTTTAACTAGTTTAGTTTATATGCCAACAAAGTTCCTGTCTCTTTATTTTACCCTGAATTCCTCTTTCCTTATGAGGTGTGTGGAGCATAGAAAGGAAAGCATGAGGAGGAAGGAAAATCCTGTCCTGCCAGGAGACACTTTTGGTGGAAGTGAGATGGAAACAAGGACACTGTGATCAGGAGACTCAGGGATAATAATGAGATAATAGATTTTTACCCTTGAGAGGCAAGACAGCTGTGAACATAATAAAAACATATAAAACTATGCAGCAGAAAATGACTATAAGTAATTAGTGGTGAGTGGTTTATTAATCAGGGAAAAAGACAAATGAAAAGAGGCTTGAGGATATTGCTGGGGAGGAACAGATACCGAATCTATGGCCCTCGTGGTCAGGGTGTGGGACCTGCTAGACGGGGTTTATGCAAGGAAGATTTGGCTCCCTTCACAAAATGCATTACTCTTTCTCATAAATGCCTTCACTGTGTTAATAATGCTACTGATCACAATAATGATTGTAAAAGCTAACACTGAAGGTTTTCTTTGGACCAGGCATTGTGCTAAGTGCGTTGTGTGCATTTGGTCTTCGTCTGTTTTGCTATAGAGAAAATTAAGGCAAAATAACTTGTCAGAGATAGTCATAAGCTCCTTCCAGCCAGTTAGGTTCATCATACATAATTTTGGTGGGAAAGATGGAATGCATTTTGATATGTAGAAGGATGTGATTATGATTTTAATGCATCAAATAAATTCCTCTAACTCAGCAGAGCTGCTCTGAAAGACAGATCTTCTCACCTAAATTTCCAGTAGTCAGGTAACCACATCTGCATGGGCATCCACATTTTAAGACCACTAAGGAAACTTCTGTATACAGACTGCTCCTTGCTCTTGGTTAGACACCACAGCTTTCATGCTTGCCTCTTCATTTGTTGGATACCTTGCTATTATCAACATTATCCCTTATTCACTAACAAGACAGGCCCAGCTGAAGAGATATTGTGAAGGTGGTTGTGAGTCCACACTTTACAGACACTTTCATTTCTTTCATTCATGCAGTAAATATCTACTGAGCACTTAGTATGTGCTGAGTACTCTCTGAGGTGCTGGGGGTACCAAGGGAACCAGGGTTCCTGGTTCCAGGAACCAGGGAACCAGGTTGCCAAGACTCCACCTCTCATGAAACTTTGCTTCTAAGGAGGGGAGAGAGAAAGAAGCCCTTCTTTAGAAAAAGGGTAAGAAATGACCTTTCAGAGTCAATGATCAGTAAGCTGAACCCTGAAGGATGAGAAAGGAAGAGAGTTGGGGAAAAAGTGTTCCAGAAAGAGGGGCTATCTCACACTGCTGTTTGAGACATTGCAATGGTGTCTTCCCACAATAGAAGTCTCAGTTCCTTAGTGTGAGACTCAGATGTCTTCAGGATCACACTCCTGTTTGCATCTCCAGTCAGTCTTCTCTGTTGATGTTTTGCACCTTGCTTCCATTGCACATATTGTGTCCACAGCCCTGAATTCCTTTGCCAAATGCTTGCTTGATAATCTGATATTGATACTTCAAGGCTTAGATCAAGGGTCAGCTTCTCTTACGTCCTCAGGTAGAACTGATCACATCCTCTTTTGTGATTCCACTGTATATAGCTCAGTTGGTAAAGAATCTGCCTGCAATGCAGGAGACCCCAGTTCGATTCCTGAGTTGGGAAGATCTGCTAGAGGAGGGATAGGCTAACCACTCCAGTATATCTGGGCTTCCCTTGTGGCTCAGCTGGTAAAGAATCCACCTGCAGTGCAGGAGACCTAGGTTCGATCCCTGGGTTGGGAAGATCCCCTGGAGAAGGGAAAGGCTACCCACTCTAGTATTCTGGCCTAGAGAATTCCATGGACTGTATAGTCCATGGGATTGCAAAGAGTTGGACATGACTGAGCAACTTTCGCACATATTTGGTAACTAGAGCTGTGTTAGCACTTGTCACACTGTAGTGCCTTCATCTATTATCATCAGACTTGTGTTCAGGATTGGACTTTGTCTCTTCCTCTCTGTAATCATCAGCTTTCTTGGCAGTAGACCTCTACCAGTGGTAGTCAGTATGGTTATTCATAATGTGGACAATCTTTTACAAGGCTCCAAGACTCTGCTTCATATTCCCATAGAATGTAGGAATTGATCAGGAGCTTACATTCCTTGTATAATAAGCCAGAATGGAATTTCACAGAACTGGAAGGGATCTTGCTCTTGGTTTTTAAACTGCTCTTACAGAAATTTGGTGAGTCTCTCAGAGATATTTCTGGGGCTAAGTTGGCAGAAATCTGGGTTACCACCTTGCTTTACTCAGAGCTTCGGTTTATATATTTTTAATCTCCTTTATTAACTAAGTTTCCATGAGATTCACCTGCATTAAAAAAAAAAATTCAACTATTTTTAAGAGTTTCAAAGTCATTCTTCTCATCCAAAAGCTAATAGTAAAGAACCCACCTGCAAATGCAGGAGACTTGAGATGCGGGTTTGATCTCTGGGTCAGGAAGATCCCCTGGAGGAGGACATGGCAACCCACTCCAGTATTTTTGCCTGGAGAATCCCATGGACAGAGGAGTCTAGCGGGCTACAGTCCATAGGGTCTCAAAGAGTCAGACATGACTGAAATGACTTAGCACACATGCACACAACTGGTTAGGGATAGTGCTCAAATCCAAGTCTTTTCAGCTCCCACAAAGCCCTCAAGATAGGACTCAAACCTGCGGTTGTGAGATTCCAGGTCTTACTTTGTACAGAATGAGCAGACCAAGCCTCTGCAGAGAATTCACTGGAATCACAAGACTCCATGCTTTGTTTTCTCTTTAGAATTTGAAATTCCTGATTATCTACTAACAAATCCCAAACAAATGTGCTTGATCTTTTCTTCACGTGCAAAGATATTTACACCAGAGAAGGAAGTAGAAACTTCTGACTCACTGGTACCCTTTGAATGAGAGTACGGATAAGGTTGCCCAAGGCACACAAGTCTGGTTCATGCCAGAGGGAGAAGGGTGCTTCTTTTTGTCCTTGCTTTTTGTATCAATCAGCCTACCCATTGATATTTTGTGTGAATTGGGTTCAAATATGAAAGCATCACTTTGTATTTTTCATGTTTGTAAAACTTTTCACTGTCCTCTTTCTTTTTCTTAAGCTGCTGCTGCTAAGTCACTTCAGTCATGTCCGACTCTGTGCGACCCCATAGACGACAGCTAGAAGTTATTTTTATTTATCCTAGGGTGTTGGATATAATGATTGTCCCAGTTGCAAGTTTTACAGAGTCTGTGTTTTAATTGAAGATTTGAAAGCTTAATTGCTAGTACCTTTTGTGTTAAAGTCCATGTGTTTGCTTTAAATAGCAAGAAGTGATTAACTGAGTCATTACGGCAACTGTTGCCTTATTCAGGGTCCGAGAAAGCTGAATGGAATGCTAGAAGTGAAAACTAACCACATTTATTTTAGCTTTCATAGCACATGTGCACTTGTGTTTTCCAAGCAAATGAGTCTGCAGTACAAATGTGCAAACGATATGAGACTGGAAGAAATTTCTAAGGCTTTAGGAATGCAAAAGATCTTGACAGCTTAGGAGGAATGGCCAATTCCAACAAAATAATGAAGAAAATATGTCCAGATTGCCCCTGGCTCCACAAGCGAACTTGATGGGAAAGATGCACTTTAAAATGAGAATTTTACTTGGTCATAAATTCAGTGAGTCAGTCTTAGCTACAGTAATAGAAGTATACAATCTGGAACAGAAGAAGTGATCATACTGATGTCCTCGTGCTGGGTGGACTTCCTCCTTCAGTCCTATGTGTAACCAGGCCCAGGAGTGGCTTGTTCTCTTTTGTTTTACTTGTTTGTTTTGGGAATGTGTTTGCTTGTTTGTTTTGGCCTCCTATACTGTATCACCTTCTATGACCCCCTTTCCCTACGTCTCCCTGCAATCTTTGTTTTGGAGACTTGACATTTTCTCAGTCTTCCACAATGTTCTGTGTACAGATAGTGTTTCTGCCTGGAGCCCTTTCTTTCAACCAGATCGTCACCCAACAGGCCCATGTATAGAAATTTGGAGCAACATTTTTAAGGGGATATTGACAGACCTGTAAAGGTTCAAGCCCTGGTCCTGGGAGGAACAGTTTGGAGAACTGGTAATGGTTAATCTGAGGGGAAATGGCATGTGAGTAGAGGCACTTGAGAGACATGGATTTGAGAGACTTCCTTAGTCAGGGCTGCCCTACTTGGCACTGGGTCTATGTGTCCTTATCACCTTGTAAGTAGTGAGAAGATCCAAGACAGAGACTGTAGATGGCAGTATTGGGTAGGTGCATCTAGTCCTGGTATAAGTGTAACTGATGATGGTTTCACCTCAGTATTGTATACATCCTGCAATGGAAGGGAGGCAGTTGGAGTCACAAGTAACTAAATGAATGTAATTCCAATGGGAATTAGTCAAAATATGGGGAGAGCAGTAAACTTACTGCAAATAGGGGAATGAATATTGGTTCCAGGGGCTCTCATGTCTATCTTAAAGAGTTGATATCAAATGCTGATAAATATAAAATTGAAAAGGACTGATAATGTAAATAACACCTAGCACAATATTTGCCATGTAATACATGCTAAAAAGTTGATTGTCATCATTGTGTTTATTATTATTATTGAGCGTAAACTTATATTTAAGCCTATGAGCAGCTGCAGGTGTGAACTTCATTTTTGCTAGTGCTCTCTGAGCCTTCTGATCTGGCTTCTCTCTTTCAGGGTCCTGTCTCTGACCCCTCATGTCTATGGCTGCATCTGACCATGGTCCAGCCAGACAGAATGGTTTCAGTGTGGGAACATTCTCAGTCTATTTTTATTTGCACAAAATTCTATCCTTAAAGTACACAGATCTCCTAATTCTATTTCATAGAGTTTGCTGATTGCATTTCTAATGCTCTCCCCTTCTTATTTTTATTCTTAAATTGCAAGTGCATACATCCATGTGATGCTTCTCTGCTGTGCTAATTCCCTTTTAAAGCTCCAGAATACCTTCCATGAATGTACTGGAATGTGTCCTGCTCTTGTGCAGGGGGAGATTTTGTAATCAAAATGTCATGGTTTTAGGCAAGAAAAGAATTTCCCCTGTGCTCAAGACTTCTGGGAACACAATCACTTATTACTCATTCTTTTCTCAGGATACTCCCTGGCTATTAGAACAAATATCCCCACAGCAAATATAACATCAAAGGAACTGTCTGGTCCAGTAGTTAACTGTTTCATATCTACTGTGTATACGTTGCAACAGTTATTGCTAAGGAGCTAAATTCTGTGGCTTGGTTTCATTTTTAGATAAATTGAATGCTTTTTCCCCTGACCTAGAAATGGAAGGACAAATATCTATCTATAAGCCAAAAGCAGATTATAATGAGCCAGACCATAAGAGATAAATGACCCTGTTATCCGTGTATGAGTAGGAGCTACTTAACATTAACTTCGACAAAATAAATCATTTAAACCCTTTTTTTTTAAAAAAAGTTGCATGTCCATTTGTTCAGTTCCATTGACTATATTTTGTTGCTATTTTATCCTGCAAAAAACAGCCCAAAGTGGTTTTGTTTAGAGATAGATTATCTACAAGAATATAATGGATTTTTTCCTTCTTATACCATTGTCTTTTTAGCTCTTTTCTTTATTAAAAAAATTAACAGTACAAAAAAAATCCAAAAAAGGGGGGAAAATCACCCCCAAATCCCATAATGCCCTTACTTGACAGTAACCATTATGGAAATTTTAAGTTTTTCTAGTCATCACTCTCTCTCTGGCTCTTTCTCTCTATTATTATTATATATATGTATGTGTGTATTTTCTATATATTTGTCATACTCATTAAGATTGTCATATACTATATGTTAGTTTTCCATATTTGGGACTATGCTATGGACACTTTGTGATATCATGAATTACTCATTTAGTATTTCATTGTGAACGTTTCCCCATGTCCTTAATATGATTTTATGACATAATTTTAAGTGATTTCATAATATTCCATTAAAAATTTTATGGCATTTTATTTAACTTCTTTATAACTATAGGACATGAGATTATTTCTAATTCGTTACTCTTATAAGTAATGTTGTAAAGAAAAACCTGGTAAATATACCTTTGTACAACTAGATCTCTTTATTTACCTAGCATGGATTATTAGAAATAGATTAGGTGAAATGCCATGAACATTTTTCAGGCTCTTGATAGTCATTCATTCTTTTACTCATTCACTTTTTCATTTACCACATATTGAGAATCTCTTATATGCCCTTCTCTTGAAGGGGTTGAGTATATAGCAGTGGATTAAAAAAAAACAAAAACCTTCTATCCTCATGGAGCTGACATTCTAGTAAGAGAAGTCATCCAATTAAAAAAATATATATACATATATGTATATAAGATGTCAGGTGGTAATTTGTGATATGGAAAAAATAATACAGGGTGATAGAATGAGGAACTCCGGGGTTGGGCATGGGTAGGATGACTATTTTTATAAAATAGTCAGGGAAGATCTTCCTACTGAGGTGACATTTGAAGGCAGAACTGAAGGAGAGGAAGGGAAGGAGGGACTTACATATCCAGAGAAGAGCATCCCCATTCCCATCTGTGAGAACGGCCAGCATGTAAGCCAGGGGCCATCTAAGGTCCTGAGGAATTACAAGAAGTTAGTGTGGCTGGAGCAGAGTGAGTGGGGAGAGAGTCACAGCCCACATGGCCAGGATGGTAGAGGCTGGGGAGATAACATCATGTAGAGTCTCTTTTTTATGTAGTATCTTGCAGGCCTTTTTTGCCTTTGGCTTTGACTCACAGGACGTAGGAAGTCATTGGAAGATTTTGAGCAGAGAATAGATAATATCTGACTTATGTTTTAAAGTATAAACAAATTGCCCTCCAAAATGATTGTACTGATTTTTACCCCTCACCAGTAGCATGTCAGAGGTCTTTCCTAACAATAGATGTGGTCATTTAAAAAAAAAAGAAACCAAAAAACTTCATTATTTATTTGACAAAAATTATCTGAGTACCTGTCATGTGCCAGACACCATGATAAGTACTGCATAGATATTGGTAAATAAATGCTTTTACTCTTGTGGAATTTTTTGTTCAATAGGGTAGACATAAAATAAACAAATGCATATATTAAGGTATGTGCTATGTGGTACAGTGTGCTACAATTGTGGAAAATATGTGTGCCCTATTGAAGGTGTGCTGCTGCTGCTAAATCACTTCAGTTGTGTCCAGCTCTGTGCGACCCCATAGACAGCAGCCCACCAGGCTCCCCCGTCCCTGGGATTCTCAAGGCAAGAACACTGGAGTGGGTTGCCATTTCCTTCTGCAATGCATGAAAGTGAAGTCACTTAGTTGTGTCTGACTCCTAGCGACCCCATGGACTGTAGACTACCAGGCTCCTCTGTCCATGGGATTTTCCAGGCAAGAGTACTGGAGTGGGGTGCCATTGCCTTCTCCAATTGAAGGTGTATGTGTTTATTTAAATAAGGGAGTTAGGGAAGTTCTCTCTGAGGAGGTGCATTTATTTGTCATTCAGTTGCAAAGTGTGTGCAGCTCTTTGTGACCCAAAGACTGTAGCACACGAGGCTCTTCGGTCCTCCACTATCTCCCAAAGATTGTTCAAGTTCATGTCTTTTGAGTGGATATTTCTATCTAACCATCTCATGCTCTGCCACCTGCATCTCCATTTAAGCAGGGAGTTAAAAAGTAAGAAGGGATCAGTCGGGTAAAGAACAAGAGGAAGATAAATCCAGAAAAGACAAAAAGTGATTTTGTTTGTTTTTATTACTTACAAGGTAGAAAGTAGTGTTATGTACTTGTTGGCCATTTGCATTTCTTTTTTGGTGAAATTTTGGTTTGTATCCTTTACCGCTTTTCTTTGAGTAGTAGTCACTCTTTTCTTATTGGCTTGTAAAACAACAGTAAGGACATTAACAATTGTTTTCTCTTATCTGCCATATTTGTTGTGATTTGTCCAAGTTGATTTCTTTCTTTGCTTTTCCTTTTGTCTCCAACATGTTTGATTAAGTTTGGTTGATAAATCTGGCAACCCTAAGTGTATACGGTCCATTTTAGTGTTCTGTATTCTGTCTTGTTCATCAGTCAGTCAGTCCTGGAACAGATATCTATGAAAGTATACTTACTTTTGAAAAGTCAACTTTGTGCACACGGGGCTGATTCATATGGATGTATGGCAAAAACCACTACAGTATTGTAAAGTAATTAGCCTCCAATTAAAATTAATTAATTAATTGAAAAAGTCAACTCTGAACTCCTCATTCTTTACTTCAAAATTTTCTTATTCTCTAACATTATTCACATGAATTTCAATCTTCTATGAGAACTTAGTTAGTTCAGTCACTTAGTTGTGTCCGACTCTTTGTGACCCCATGAACTGGAGCACGCCAGGCCTCCCTGTCCATCACCAACTCCCGAAGTTCACTCAAACCCAAGTCCATCGAGGCAGTGATGCCATCCAGCCATCTCATCCTCTGTCATCCCCTTCTCCTCCTGCCCCCAATCCCTCGTAGCATCAGGGTCTTTTCCAATGAGTCAACTCTTAACAAAAGGTGGCCAAAGTATTGGAGTTTCAAATTCAGCATCAGTCCTTCCAAAGAATACCCAGGACTGATCTCCTTTAGAATGGACTGGTTGGACCTCCTTGGAGTCCAAGGGACTCTCAAGAGTCTTCTCCAACACCACAGTTCAGAAGCATCAATTTTTCGGTGCTCAGCTTTCTTCGTAGTCCAACTCTCACATCCATACATTACCACTGGAAAAACAATAGCCTTGACTAGAGGGACCTTTGTTGGCAAAGTAATATCTCTGCTTTTCAATATGTGATCTAGGTTGGTCATAACTTTCCTTCCAAGGAGTAAGCGTCTTTTAATTTCATGGCTGCAGTCACCATCTGCAATGATTTTGGAGCCCCCAAAATAAAGTCTGACACTGTTCCCACTGTTTCCCCATCTATTTGCCCTGAAGTGATAGGACCAGATGCCATGATTTTAGTTTTCTGAATGCTGAGCTTTAAGCCAACTTTTTCACGCTCCTCTTTCACTTTCATCAAGAGACTTTTTAGTTCCTCTTCACTTTATGCCATAAGAGTGGTGTCATCTGCACATTTGTGGTTATTGATATTTCTCCCAGCAATCTCGAGTCCAGCCTGTGCTTCTTCCAGTCCAATGTTTCTTGTGATGTACTCTGCATATAAGTTACATAAGTAGAGTGACAATATACAGCCTTGACATACTCCTTTTCCTATTTGGAACCAGTCTGTTGTTCCATGTCCAGTTCTAACTGTTGCTTCCTGACCTGCCTATAGGTTTCTTAAGAGGCAGGTCAGGTGGTCTGGTATGCCCATCTCTTTCAGAATTTTCCACAGTTTATTGTGATCCACACAGTCAAAGGCTTTGGCATAGTCAATAAAGCAGAAATAGATGATTTTCTGGAACTCTCTTGCTTTTTCCATGATCCAGCGGATGTTGGCAATTTGATCTCTGGTTCTTCTGCTTTTTCAAAACCAGCTTCAACATCTGGAAGTTCACGGTTCATGTACTACTGAAGCCTGGCTGCCAGAATTTTGAGCGTTACTTTACTAGCATGTGAGATGAGTGCAATTGTGTGGTAGTTTGAGCAAGCTTTGGTATTGCCTTTCTTTGGGATTGGAATGAAAACTGACCTTTTCCAGTCCTGTGGCCACTGCTGAGTTTTCCAAATTTGCTGGCATATTGAGTACAGTACTTTCACAGCATCATAGCTCCACTGGAATTCCATCACCTCCACTACCTTTGTTCGTAGTGATGCTTCCTAAGGCCCACTTGACTTCACATTCCAGGATGTCTGGCTCTAGGTGAGTGATCACACCATCATGATTATCTGGGTCATGAAGAGCTTTTGTGTATAGTTCTTCTGTGTATTCTTGCCACCTCTTCTTAATATCTTCTGCTTCTGTTAGGTCCAGACCATTTCTGTCCTTTATTGAGCCCATCTTTGCATGAAATGTTCCCTTGGTATCTCTAATTTTCTTGAAGAGATCTCTAGTCTTTCCTATTCTGTTGTTTTCCTCTATTTGTTTACATTGATCACTGAAGAAGGCTTTCTTATCTCTTCTTGCTATTCTTTGGAACTCTGCATTCAGATGCTTATATCTTTTCTTTTCTCCTTTGCTTTTCGCTTCTCTTCTTTTCACAGCTATTTGTAAGACCTCCTCAGACAACCATTTTGCTTATTTGCATTTCTTTTCCATGGGGATGGTCTTGATCCCTGTCTCCTGTACAATGTCACGAACCTCTGTCCATAGTTCATCAGGTATTCTGTCTATCAGATCTAGTCCCTTAAATCTATTTCTCACTTCCACTGTATTATCATAAGGGATTTGATTTAGGTCATACCTGAATGGTCTAGTAGTTTTCCCCACTTTCTTCAATTTAAGTCTGAATTTGGCAATAAGAAGTTCATGATCTGAACCACAGTCAGCTCTTGGTCTTGTTTTTGCTGACTGTATAGAGCTTTTCCATCTTTGGCTGCAAAGAATACAATCAATCTGATTTTGGTGTTGACCATATGGTGATGTCCATGTGTAGAGTCTTCTCTTGTGTTGTTGGAAGAGGATGTTTGCTATGACCAGTGCATTCTCTTGGCAAAACTCTATTATCCTTTGTCCTACTTCATTCTGTACTCCAAGGCCAAATTTGCCTGTTACTCCAGGTGTTTCTTGACTTCCTACTTTTGCATTCCAGTCCCCTATAATGAAAAGGACATCTTTTTTGGATGTTATTTCTAAAAGGTCTTGTAGGTCTTCATAGAACCATTCAACTTCAGTTTCTTCATCATTACTGGTTGGGGCATAGACTTGGATTATCATGATATTGAATGGTTTGCCTTGGAAACGAACAGAGATCATTCTGTCGTTTTTGAGATTGCATCCAGAGTAGAAGGCAATGGCACCCCACTCCAGTACTCTTGCCTGGCAAATCCCATAGATGGAGGAGCCTGGTGGGCTGCAGTCCATGGGGTCGCTAAGAGTCGGACTCGACTGAGCAACTTCCCTTTCACTTTTCACTTTCATGCATTGGAGAAGGAAATGGCAACCCACTCCAGTGTTCTTGCCTGGAGAATCCCAGGGATGGGGGAGCCTGGTGGGCTGCCGTCTATGGGGTCACACAGAGTCGGACATGACTGAAGTGACTTAGCAGCAGCAGCAACTGCATTCTGGACTCTTTTGTTGACCATGATGGCTACTCCATTTCTTCTAAGGGATTCCTGCCCACAGTAAGATATAATGGTCATCTGAGTTAAATTCGCCCATTCCAGTCCATTTTAGTTAATTGATTCCTAGAATGTCAACATTCACTCTTGGCATCTCCTGTTTGACCACTTCCAATTTGCCTTGATTCGTGAACCTGACATTCCTGGTTCCTATGCAATATTGCTCTTTATAGCATTGGACCTTGCTTCCATCACTGGTCACATCCACAGCTGGGTATTCTTTTTGCTTTGGCTCTATCCCTGCATTCTTTCTAGAGTTATTTCTCCACTGATCTCCAGTAACATATTGGGCACCTATCGATCTGGGGAGTTCCCCTTTCAGTATCCTACCATTTTACCTTTTCATACTGTTCATGGGGTTCTCAAGGCAAGAATACTGAAGTGGTTTGCCATTCCCTTCTCCAGTGGACCACATTCTGTCAGACCTCTCCACCATAACCCTCCCGTCTTAGGTGGCTCTACATGGTATGTCTTAGTTTAATTGAGTTAGACAAGGCTGTGATTTTAAGGGCTTAAGCTATCATTGTGTTAAGTGTGTTAGTCACTCAGTCATGCCCAACTCTTTGCAACCCCATGGACTGTAGCCCACCAGGCTCCTGTGTCCCTGAGATTTTCTAGGCAAGGATACTGGAGTGGGTTGCCATTTCCTTCTCAAGGGAATCTTCCCAACTCAGGGATAGAACCCAGGTCTCCTATACGGCAGGCAGATTCTTTACCAACTGAGCTACAAGGAAAGCCCCTATCTCCACATGATTGTGTTAAACCTATGAATAATTAAGGGGGAAATTATATTTTTCTGTATTAATTCTCCACATCCAGAAATATAGTGTCTTCCCATTTATTCAAATGTGTTATACTGTCACCAAAATTAAATATTATCTTTATATGAACCCCATGTTTAAATTTAGGCTACTGTGAGTAGAATCTTTATATTTTTATCGAATGCAAATATGCTCATATTACCCCCTGCATTATCATTGAAAACATTCTGATATATTTTCTTATCATTTTGTAGCCTTTTATTTGGTAATATATATTTATGTAGCTTTGGTTATTTCCAGTTTACCATTTTTATGAATAATGCTATGATTATATATTTTCTTTTTACTTCTAACAGTTTCTTCATCTTAATATCTGTGACTGTTCTTTTCATTAGTGACCTATGACCTTTCTTTTCTAAATTTTTGTTCTGTGTTCTCTTTGTCTGAATTTAATATTATCAAACTTACTTTAAATTGCCTTGCATTTACCTGACAATCTTTGCCCTTTCTTTTATTTTAGCATTTATTCAAGTTTTTATATATAAATAGTAGCTATTGGAACATGTTGATTGAAAAATATAATAATGAATAACAAAATAAAATGCAATAAAAATGCACAGGTCTATGTCAGTGCTGAGAAGAACAATTCAAGAAGTCTATCAAGATTTCTGGAATTGACGTGTTTGCCTATTTGGGAACTTCTCTCAGCATGTGACATAATTTCCATTTATAGAATTGAACATTGAAACTGCTAGCCAAAATTTTAGCATAGATTGTCCTCAAAGGTAAGATGTATTTGATGAACAAGTGCATTAGTTTAATCTGATTGAAATGGCAAACTGTATATTTATGATACTGTAGACAGGCAAGTATAGTTGATAACTTAAAAATCCAAATCATGTTATATGGAGTTCCAAGATTTCCCTCCTTTGATGTGACCTCAGTGGACTACAGTGAAGCTTGGTGACTCTATAGTAGCCAAAGCCAATCCCTCCTCATTTCCCCTCTATCCATGTGGGATGAGAACAGACTATTAGGCCCCGTTGATCTTTTTGTTTTTTTTTTTCCAATTGAGCTGCCACTTTCTTGTGCCCTCAGGTTTCCCTGAGGAAAAATGTCAACAGCTTACTGACATTGTCCAGACTTTTGACCAGCATGAGTTCTGTTATCTCTTCTTACCACCCAAGCTAAGGAATACTTCCCCTTTGGGTTTCCTTGTACCATTTCTCTTCTACTATTCAGGTCGTTCATTCTTCAGGTTCCCTTTCAGGGTCTTCTTTGTTATCTGTCAACTCTGAAATACTCAGCACTCTCCTCCTCTATCTACACTCTTAAGAGGGTTTCAGGTACACCCATGACATCACATACACTTATACATAGATGACTCACAAATGAGAATAAAGAAAGGCAGGGGGAGATTAGTTCAGCAACGTTTTTATAGTATCTTAGAATGACATTCATTAAACAATCACATTGTGCCAGGCATGGAGCTAAGAGCCTTCCTGGCATCATCTTATTAAATCCTCATAAAAATTCTATAAGATGACATATTATGCTATACTACGCAATGGCATCACCAACTCAATGGACATGAGTCTGAGCAAGCTCTGGGAGATGGTGAAGGACAGGGAACTCTGGCATGCTGTAGTCCATGGGGTTGCAAAGAGTCGGACATGACTAGTGAATGAACAACAACACTATACTCCTCTTTTTCTCTGTTGCCCTTCCATTTATACTAGATCACAATTCCTTCTCAAATAGATTGTTTCAGCAATTCTCCCCACCAGTTACCAATTTGAATCCAATGGATTCTTTCTAATACCACTGGTATTAGAATACCAGATTCTTTCTAATACCAGTTTCTCTAATCTTGAGAGAAGAATCCTCTTTGCACACATCCTTCCTCCTGGTACCTCATATCTCTGTCTTTTCTCAGCAAAGCTCTTCCAAAGAGTATTTCCATTTGCTGTTTCCAATTCATTTCCCTTTTCACTTGAACCCACACCAGTCAGGTTTTTACCCCCATTATTTTCCTGAAACTACTCTTTTCAAGATCAGGGATTAAATTAGAGCTGCTAAATCCAATGGTCAATTATTAGCCCTCATCTTATTTGAACTATAATTACTAGTGTATGAAGCTCATGGGCTTCCCTGGTGGCTCAGCAGTAAAGAATCCCCCTGCAATTCAGGAGCCACAGGAGATATGTGTTTGATCCCTGCTTGGGGAAGATCCCCTGGAAGAGGGCATGGCAGCCCACTCCAGCATTCTTGTCTGGAGAATCCCATGGACAGAGGAGCCTGGCCGGCTACAGTCCATGGGGTTGCAAAGAGTCAGACATGGCTGAAGTGACTTAGCATGCACACATACAAAGCTCATCCCTCCCTCCGTGCTGCAACACTTCCTTGGCTTCACTTTCAGTAGTTATCTTGTTAACTTATTATCTCCTTGGCTTCTCCTCAATCCCGTTTGCTGACTACTTTTCCTTTTCATGAACTCTAAAGGTGGTAGTAGCTAAGGGTCCAGTTCTTTTCTTGGATATCTTTCTCTTTCCACATTTACTCATTAAGTTGATGTATTAGTTTGTTAGAGCTGCTGCCACAAAGTGTCACAGACTAGGTGACTTAAACAACAGAAATTTGTTGTCTCACAATCCTGGAGGTTAGAAATCCACCCTGTCAGCAGGGTTGGTTCTTCCTAAGGGCTCTGAAGGCAAGATCTGTTCCAGGTCTCTCTCCTGGACTTGTAGATGGTACCTTCATGTTTACATGGTGTTTTCCATGTGCGTACGTGTCTCTGTGTGTGTTCAAATTTCTCCTTTTTCTAAGGACAGCAGTCCTAATGGAATAGAGTCACCCTAACAACTTCATTTTAAATTAATTATCTCTGTAAATGCCCTATCTTCAAATAGGGTTACATTCTTAAGTACTGGAGGTTAGGATTTTAACATAAGAATTTGGTGGGGAGGGGACAGAATTCACCTGTTGTTTTCAATAAATAATTTGACTTTTAGTACCATCCTAGATTATGTCTCCACTCTGTCCCTGCCATGCATTCCATCTGCCTGTTCTATCCTCTTGGATATCTAATAGACATCTCAGGTTTAATATGACTATATCAATCACTGTTCTCTATACCCCACTCTCTGATGAAAATGCCCCCTCCTCCCTAGCCTTCTCCACTTGTTCACTTTTCTCTCTTGATAGTCAACATCAAATCCCACAGCAAACACTGTCTGTCCCATAGTCAGAATATATCCAGAGTCTGACCACTTCCCACTATATCTCCTGCTCCCAGCCTTATCCAAGTCACCATCTGCTTCCATCTCAATGACTGAAGAGAGCCTCTTCAGAGGTCTATCCACTTCATCCCTCGCTCTCTGTGGTGGAGTCTAATCAACAAAGCCAAAGTTATTTCTTTAGACATAAGTCGGATGATATCAGTTTCCTGGTTTCACATCTCTGCTGCCTTCCCTTATAAGGGCCGACTAGATGCTCCATGATATTGGACCTCAGCTGCCCTTCTGACCTTCTGACCTTATTTTATTCCCCCTACTTGCTCTCCTCCAGCTACACAGATATTTTTCTGTTCCTCAAACAGGCAAGCTCTCACATTAAGACCTTTGTACTAGTCCTTGCCTCTGCCTGGAATGTTTTTCTCCCATTTGACAGCATAGTTTGGTCTGATATCTCCCTCAAATCTTTGCTCAAATACCGCATTCACAGTAAGACCTTTCCTGGTCTCCGTGTTTACAATTTCAAACCCTCTTCCACCTCCCTAGCACTTTCTATATCCTGCCCTGCTTTTTTTCCCCACCGCATGTACCATCATCTGATGAACAATATAATTTATTTTTATTGTCAGTTTCTATCTATAAAAACATCACTAAGTCCCTTTGCCTAGAGATTTATTGGTACAAATGTGCTTGATTTGAAGAAACCTAACTGGACTCACTTTTTCTTCAACCAACAGTCATTGCATATGTTGTTTTCTGTGCCAGACGTTGTGCTGAACAGTAGGGACATGAGGATGAGAACATCAAGAGCTTTATCCTTGTCCTTGAGGGAATCATAGTCTAATCAGGGAGAAAGGAATCTTAGTTTTCCCAGAGGGAATGACACATGGTGGTGTAAGTGGCAAATACCACTGCTCTGAAAAGGCTGTTTATAACAAACCAGGAGATGATCAGTCACCAAGTCAAACCCAAATGTGCCCTTCCCTAAGGCTCCTCTGACTTTGGGATTTTTCTGTATCTATAAAAATAGCAAATGTTCATCTTCACAACATCTCTGATTTATATGCTTGTGAAGTCATAACTATGATTATTTATGCAAATGAAATTAATTGCAAACTTCATCAGAGTCTTTATTTAGTGTTTGGGAGACTAGGCCTCTGAACTACTGAAAATGGGGCTCCTCATTTTCAGTAGAATTCATGTCTAATTTCAAATGCAAGAAGAGAGCTGCTATCTGAAGGAATCCTGCTGTGAGATTTTTTTTTTTCCTAAGCAAAGTCTTTTTATTTCAAAGTGAATAATCTCTCCCAATGTAGCTTCTTTGTGTGGTTTGGGAAAAAAAGATCGGGTGCATGAACTTTTAATACATGGGATTTTGAATTTGTACATGGCATGGTTGAAGAATCCCTGGACTGAACCTTTGCCCGAGTATTGCAACTTACAGTTTTTTTTTTTTCCACTTGTATCTCAGTCTTCCCCTTTACTAAACAAAGAACTGCACTCCTTGTTTCCGTAGGATATTTGCCATTCATAGAAACTGTGATTCTATTAGTCTTTGGTATCCTTGCTTTTTCCAAATACTTGATCGACCTCTGCCTACATCCTTGGTTAACAGTGAATTCTCACTGCATCCTGTGAATATAGAACCTAATTTCTTCCCTGTGGAAGCTACATACATTATGTCGAAGTACAGCCAAATTTTACTTCTATTTCTCTTATTTGTTACCTATTGCATGAGATTTTAGAATTTCTCCTTATGAATGGGACTTTGTTTCCCTTGCTATTATTTTTTAGAGTATTCATCAGGGATATAAAGGAATGGTAATATACAATTTTATATATTTAATGCATTTGTTTCTTCCCGCATAAAACCCATGGGAAGTACGTAGCATTTGGTAAAAGTGATTTACCAAATCACTTTACTGGGTGTTTAATTCTATTCCATTGATCTGTATGTCTGTTCTTCTGCCCATACCATGCTGTTTTGAGTACTATAGCTTAGAGAGGATTTTTTAAAATCCAGTTATAAATTTTTTAGAGAGGATTTTTTATAGGCACTTACTTATGCCCTAAACACAGTATTTACAAACATTAACCCACTTTAATCCTCATTTATCCCCATGAGGAAACCAAAGCACCAAGGATTTAAGCAGTTTGCCCAAAGTCATGGAACTTTTAATGGGTAAAGCTAACACTGACTTAGGTAGTCTAGTCGGGATTGCTTTTACCCCATACAGTCAAGCAAGGAAGGTGCCTAAGTTCCCCAGCCACTCCATTGGGGAGCCTGGATTTCTATCTTTCCTTTACCTAAGTATCTGTCAATCTTCATAACTGAGTGTGTTCACGCCTACATGTTGCCAGACTCCAAAGACACTATATGTTTGTTCTTCTATGTAACCAAATGTCATGATCTTTCTGCATTTTGCAGTTCATAATAGGAAGTTAAATTCTATTTTTTAATCTGTTTATTTGAAGTAACATCAGTTTATAATATTATGCAAGCCATAGTACTCAAAACAGCATGGTATGGGCAGAAAAACAGACATACAGATCAATGGAATAGAGTTAAACACCTAGAAATAAACCCTCACATACATATTGACAATTAATATAAAACAAAGGAGCAAAGAACATACAATGGAGAAAGGATAGTATCTTCAATAAATGGTGTTGGGAATAATGGAAAACCACACGCAAAAGAATGAAGCTAGACCGTTATCTTACACCATTTACAAAAATCTAAATGGGTTAAAGGGTTGAATGTAGGACCTGAAACCATAAAACTCCTAGAAGAAAACATAGGATATGCACTCTTTGACATTGGTCTTAGCAAGATTTTCCTTCTATGTCTTCTCAGGAAGGAAAACAAAAGCAAAATAGACAAATGGGACTACATCAAATTAAGAAGCTTCTGTACAGCAAAGGAACAAAATGAAAAGACAGCCTACCAAACAGGAGATTATATCTGCAAATGATATATCTGATAAGGGGTTAATATCCAAAAAATACAAAGAACTCATACAATACAATGAAATAAAAAACAACTCGATTGAAAAATGGGTAAAGTATTTAAATGTCTTATTTGGAAAAATAATAGACAGGTTTTTTTTTTTCCAAATAAGACATAGAAATGGCCAACCAGCACATGAAAAGATGTTTAATACTACTGTTAGGGAAATACAAATCAATTCTGTTTCTTAATGATAGCCTTATGAGTTGATATTGTGTTGGTTAATGTTTTGTTAGAATTCTGCTAGTTCTGAAGGACTTTTAGTTTACCTTAGTTTTCTCATCCATAAAATAATGAGGTGGAACAAAATCCATTGGTAAACTGGGGGCTTCCCTGGTGACTCAGAGGTAAAGAATCTGCCTGCTAATGGAGGAGATGTAAGAGATGCGGGTTTGATCCCTGGGTCAGGGAGATCCCCTGGAGGAGGAAACGGCAACCCACTTCAGTATTCTTGTCTGAAAAATCCCATGGATAGAGGAACCTGGTGGGCTACAGTCCATAGGGTTGCAAGGAGTCAGACACGACTGAAGGACTGAGCATGTAATAAACTGTGAGTGTCTTTAGGAAACCTTTGAGTTTCTAGATAATACTTCTTTGTAGGTAAATAGGTATCCACCATTGGGGAAATTGATGGCAGATGTATACCATGAAATACTATACTATCATCACAAGAAATGAACTAAATGTATTATATATATGGAAAAATGGATGGATATTATCCAGTATTAAAATGAAAATAGCAATAGTGTCTGATTATAATAGTAATATCATTTATGTAGATAAAACACACAAATACAAAATATCAGATCATATATTTACAAATACATATCTAAGGATATATATAAAAATATTGAAGTGATGTGTTACCTAATGCAAGTTCATGTGCCTGACTCACAGTGAAGCCAAACAAACCAAAACATTGGAGTTCGGAGCAGGGAAAGGTTTATTGCAGGGCCATTCAAAGAGAATGGAGGCTTGTGTTCAAAAACCCTGAATTCTCCCATGTTTTGGGGGGAGAGGTTTTGAAAGGCCAGATTTGTGGTGAAAGCTTCAGGATGTATGAATTGCTTCTGATTGATTGGTGGTGAGGTAACAGAGGGATGCTCCAGGAAAGTTGTGATCAGCCTGAAGTTATCATCCTCCACCTGGCTGGAGGCCTTAGTTCAGGCAGATCAACTCAGAGATATTATTACATATATTCCTTGGAAAGGAAACAAGATGCTGCCCCAAGGCAGCACTAGTGTTTGTTGATTCCTCCTTTATTTCTGCATTCTTTCCCTTCCCTGATTCAGGTCAGTTGCTCAGTCATGTCTGACTCTTTTGCGAACCCATGAAATGTGTCACACCAGGCTTCCCTGTCCATCAGCAACTCCCTGATGAGTTTGGGAGTTTGAGGAGCTTGCTCAAACTCACTGTCCATTGAGTCAGTGATGCTACCCAACCATCCAATCCTCTGTCATCCCCTTCTCCTCCCGCCTTCAGTCTTTCCCAGCATCAGGGTCTTTTTCAAGGAGTTAGTTCTTCGCATCTGGAGGCAAAAGTATTGGAGTTTCAGCTTCAGCATCAGTCCTTCCAATGAATATTCAGGACTGATTTCCTTCAGGATAGACAGCTTGGATCTCCTTGTAGTCCAAGGGACTCTCAAGAGTCTTCTCCAACATCACAGTTCAAAAGCATCAATTCTTCAGTGCTCAGCTGTCTTTATAGTCCAACTATCACATCCATACATGACCACTGGAAAAACTATAGCTTTGACTAGGCAGACCTTTGTAGGCAAAGTAATGTCTCTGCTTTTTAACATGCTGTCTATGTTGGTCATTACTTTCCTTCCAAGGAGCAAGTGTCTTTTAATTTCATGGTTGCAGTCACCATCTTCAGTGACTTTGGAGCCCCCCAAAATAAAGTCTGCCACTGTTTCCACCGTTTTCTCATCTAATTGCCATGAAGTGATGGGACCAGATGCCATGATCTTCGTTTTCTGAATGTTGAGTTTTAAGCCAACTTTTTCACTCTCTTCTTTCACTTTCATCAAGAGGCTCTTATAGTTCTTTGCTTTCTGCCATAAGGGTGATGTCATCTGCATATCTGAGATTATTGATATTTCACCCAGCAATCTTGATTCCAGCTTGTGCTTCATCCAGTCCAGCATTTCTCTTGATGTAGTCTGCATGTAAGTTAAAAAAGCAGGGTGACAAAATACAGCCTTGACGTACTCCTTTCCCAATTTGGAACCAGTCTGTTGTTCCATGTCTAGTTCTAAATGTTGTTTCTTGACCTGCATACAGATTTCTCAGGAGGCAGGTCAGGTGGTCAGGTATTCCCATCTCTTCCAGAATTTTCCATAGTTTGTTGTGATCCACGTAGTTAAAGGCTTTGGCATAGTCAACAAAGCAGATGTTATTCTTGCTTTTTCAATGATCCAACGGATATTGTCAATTTGATCTCTGGTTCCTCTGCCTTTTGTAAAACCAGCTTGAACGTCTGGAATTTCACGGTTCATGTACTGTCGAAGCCTGGCTTGGAGAAGTTTGAGCATTACTTTGCTAGTGTGTGAGATGAGTGTAATTGTGCAATAGTTTGAACATTCTTTGGTATTGCCTTTCTTTGGGATTGGAATGAAAACTGACATTTTCCAGTCCTGTGGCCACTGCTGTTTTCCAAATTTGTTGGCATATTGAGTGCAGCACTTTCACAGCATCATCTTTCAGGATTTGAAATAGCTCCACTGGGATTCCATCACCTCCACTAGCTTTGTTCATAGTGATGCTTTCTAAGGCCCACTTGACTTCACATTCCAGGATGTCTGGCTCTAGCTCAGTGTGTGATCACACCATTGTGATTATCTGGATCATGAAGAGCTTTTTTGCATAGTTCTTCTGTGCATTCCTGCCACTTGTTCTTAATGTCTTCTGCTTCTGTTAGGTCCATACCATTTCTGTCCTTTATCGAGCCCATCTTTGCATGAAATGTTCCCTTGCTATCTCTAATTTTCTTGAAGAAATCTCTAGTCTTTCCCATTCTATTGTTTTCCTCTATTTCTTTGCATTGATCGCTGAGGAAGGCTTTCTTATCTCTCCTCTCTATTCTTTTGAACTCTGCATTCAAATGGGTATACCTTTCCTCTTCTCCTTTGCCTTTAGCTTCTCTTCTTTTCACAGCTATTTTTAAGGCCTCCTCAGAAAATCATTTTGCCTGTTTGTATTTCTTTTTCTTGCAGATGGTCTTGATCCCTGCCTCCTGTACAATGTCAGGAACCTCCGTCCATAGTTCTTCAGGCACTCTGTCTATCAGATCTAGTCCCTTAAATCTATTTCCCACTTCCAGTATATAATCATAAGGAACTTGATTTAGGTCATACCTGAATGGTCTAGTGGTTTTCCCTACTTTCTTCAATTTAAGTCTGAATTTGGTAATAAGGATTTTATGGTCTGAGCCAAAGTCAGCTCTCGGTCTTTTTTTGCTGACTGTACAGAGCTTCTCCATCTTTGGCTGCAAAGAATATCATCAATTTGATTTCGGTGTTGACCATCTGGTGATGTCCATGTGTAGAGTCTTCTCTTGTGTTGTTGGAAGAGGGCGTTTGCTATGACCAGTGCGTTCTCTTGGCAAAACTCTATTAGCCTTTGCCCTGCTTCATTCTATACTCCCTGATTAGCAACTGTTTGAATCTGCCCTGCGGACCCAAGGAATGTCTAGGAAGCTGAATGAAGCCTATTTCCTACAAAAAGTAATTGGGAATACAGATAGGATGTGTACCTAGGAGGGCCACAAGTGTCCTCCTCAGTTTCAAGGTTATTCTAGAAAGATAAACTAGTATTATGAATTTTGCTCATGACTGAAAATGCATGATTGTGAAATACAGATGACTTTTGCAGGGTGTTGAGGATATGTTGGAAATGACCACTATGTGGCTTCTTTGGAGCTTCTTTTTCCTCACCTGAAATGAGGAAAATGAACAAAATCATCCTAAGGAACTTTCTGACTCTAATGCTCTTTGGTTAGTCATATCTAGGAAAGTCAGAAAAGGGAGCTATTACTTTGCTATATTCCAAGGGAGTGATTATATGAAAGTGGCACTTGTTTTGGAATAATTTATGTTAGAAATGCACTCAGAGTTTGTACAATTCTATTAAAAGCTGCTAATGGAATTATTATTCTGATAATAAGCTGTTATTAGTTTTCAATATTAATGATATTCATTGCAACACAAGATTAATCCAGTACTAAAATTTAAGCTCTCACTTTGAATTTAAGGGCCATTTTCAATGTGATAAGAATGCAATGATTAAGAATAACATTGTAAGAAAAGATGTCTTTTTAGAATGGAAGAAAATGTACTTGTGTGTTTTTTCACAACACTGCGGAAAAACAATTTTGCTCTGTCCTGTAATCAGGAACTTTTAATAAGCAATCTTAACTTGCTCAATGAACTAGAATCTGAGCTTTTGTAATCAGTTCCTTGGTTAAACCAGCTGAATTATAATTGATTACTTCTATAACTTGTTTAAATTTTGTTGTTGTCTTTATTCATCACTGATTTATCATTTGCAGTCTAAGTACTGAGTTTGAAGTGTGATGTTCTTTTATTAAAATACTATTTTCTTACTTTTGTTAAATACTCAAATGTTTTCTGGCACATCATATTTGTCCCTTCACTGTTGAACATGGCTGCTCTGGCAGTTCTTGGCAAGCCTGCTCAACCACATGTGACCTGTATTGAAGTGCTTTTCATGGAATGTATCATTCATTAATACCATTATCATTAGGGTGAGTTTGGTGAGGGTGGGGGAGTTAAAGAGAGTTGGTGGTGTTTTACAGGCTGTACCATTGTTTCATCATCAGTTTGATTAGGATGTGAACATTTCATTTATTTTGGTACCTCAACAATTATATGTTAAGGTTTATAAATATCCATTGTGCTTTCAAAAAAACTGTACTAATATTACCAATTAACTACATTTCATAATTTTAATACAAATAGATTTCAAATATGTTATCTCATTGAATTACAAATACATTGGCTCACTGAATCTTCATAAGAGCCCTACAAATTGCTTGCTTTGCATTACAGCTGTAGACAGTAAGTCTCAGAACCAAGACTGCACTGGTAGAAAATGGCAGTCTCAGCTTGCTTAATACAAGACACACCTTTCATACCACATTGCCCCCACATGGGCAGAGGGCAGTGGTGAGTTTTAGGACTGTCCATTCATTAATCTCTTTCTTCTTGGTAATAAAATCAACCGACTCAAGACTTTTCTAAATAGGTTAACTTTGCATTTAGTGCTCTCTTTAAAAATATTCACAAGGTTATTTAACTTTTTAATGTTGCATGGCATTTTAGCTTCATAAAAATGGCTTCAATCTCATTTAATGACTCCTAAGCCAGTTCATAGACTAATTACCAATCATGGATGTTCTCTCTGAGCTACGGTCTTTCTAGTATGATGAATGCTCATCTCTACTAGGTTGAATGGATTCTAAATGAAGCGATTAATTTAAAAAATCAATTAGTATGTAGGGCAAATACTGTACTCACAACAACCTCTAGTTTAGAGTAGCCCCCCTTGTATAGAGGTGGTTGTGTGCCAATCGAGGTGAACAGGGAGGAACCCAAGCCAAGGGAACAACCCCTAGAGCATGCTAACTGTTCTTTCTCTGGGTGCAGGCAGGGGGCAATTGGGAAGGGATTTTCTCAGAGCTAACAACTTTCTCTTCCCTTGCCCACTGAGGAATGACCGCCCTTGACTTGTTGGCTCAGTTGGCCAATGATCAGATTCTGTGAAGGAACATGTATTATACTGAGTACCTCCCTGTCTTGTTCTCCAATTGTAAGTTAGAGAATCAGAAAGTAAAAGATCCTCACTGGATATACACTAATCTGTGTATAGAAACTTGCCCAAAACTCTGAACTTAAGGTCTGTCAGCCTCAGGATATTTTGGAAATGAATAAGATGTCAAAGTCAATTACATGGAGATAATTAACTTGGGCTTATTTTCTTCTGATCTTAACTCATTATTTTTGCAAGCTAATTGATAGCTGTAGTTAAATTAACTAGATTTCTCTAGTGGAACTAGTGAACCTTCTGATAGTGGACTTGGTTGATACAGTTCAGGGGTGGGTAACATCCTTGTTTTTCATGTTTAAAGACACCACAAGTTCTGGTTTGTCCTGTTTTCATGCTTACTGATGATTGAGTCTATTTATGTATGTTTTCATCCTCAACATTACCCCAGCATGGGTGATAAATTATATAGTTATCCTATTTATTGTTTTTCTTTTACTGACTACAACTTGAAATAGACATGGGTACCCTGACCTTCCAGGTAGGCTATAATTATTTATATATACCCTATTTTCTGAGATCTTCAAGCAGTGGTGCTGACCAGAAAGAGATGTATATGTGCACTCAGCTTTATTATAAATGATTATTGGAATAGTTTGCTAGGGCTTCTCTAACAAAGGACCACAGTCTGGATGGCTTAACCAAAATTTATTGTGTTGCATTTTCTGGAGGACAGAAGTGTGAAATCAAGGTGTGTTAGCAGGGTTGGTTCCTGCTGAGGGCCGTGAGTGAAGGATCTACTCTAGGCCTCTCTCCTTGGCTTGCAGGTATGTTCACATGCTCTTCTTCCTGTCTGTGCACATGGTGTGCTCTCTGTATACATTCTCCTTGTCTCCATTTTAACCCTTATTTTATGGTCACCAATCATGACCTTATTTTAACTTTTTACCTTTGTAAAGACCAAATAAAATCTTTATGTCTTCAAATAAGGTCACAATCTGAAGATTTCAGTATGTGAACTGGTGAGACAATTGAAACCATAGCAATTATTATTTATAAAATATGTACCTGAAAATAGTTGATAAGGATCACTCCATTTAAATAAAGAAACATACTTATAAATAGGTTCTATCTCAGGCTGATTTTACAGTTGAGGGACCTATGGCTCAATGAGGTGACTTACCCAAAAACATATAGCTACTAAGTTGGGGCACCTGAGGATAAACTCAGAGCTGTGAGCTTTAGTCATTGTGCTCTGCTGCTCCTGTCACTCACAGAGGCTCCTCTGAGATGGTGCAATGCTGGGGCTTGGGAAAGAATTTAGACTCCCCAATCTTTCCCTTATTCAGTTCAGTTCAGTTGCTCAGTCATGTCTGACTCTTTGCAATCCCATGGACTACAGCACACCAGGCTTCCTCGTCCATCACCAACTCCCAGGGTTTACCCAAACTCATGTCCACTGAGTCAGTGATGTCATCCAACCATCTCATCCTCTGTCATCCCCTTCCCCTCCTGCCCTCAATCTTTCCCAGCATCAGGGTCTTTTCCAATGAGTCAGCTCTTCACATCAGGTGGCCAAAGTTTCAGCTTCAGCATCAGTCCTTCCAGTGAATATTCAGGACTGATTTCCTTTAGGATGGACTGGTTGGATCTCCTTGCAGTCCAAGGGACTCTCAAGAGTCTTCTTCAACACCACAATTCAAAAGCATCAATTCTTTGGCACTCAGCTTTCTTTATAGTCCAACTCTCACATCCATACATGACTACTGAAAAAACCACAGCCTTGACTAGACAGACCTTTGTTGGCAAAGTAATGTCTCTGCTTTTTAATATGCTGTCTAGGTTGGTCATATCTTTCCTTCCAAGAAATAAGTGTCTTTCAATTTAATGACTACAGTAACCATCTGTAGTGATTTTGGAGCCCAAAAAATCTGCAGTGATTTTGGAGCCCACTGTTTCCTCATCTATTTGTCATGAAGTGATGGGACCAGATGACATGATCTTAGTTTTCTGAATATTGAGTTTTAAGCCAACTTTTTCACTCTCCTTTTATTTTCATCAAGAGGCTCTATAATTCTTCTGTACTTTCTGTCATAAGGGTGGTATCATCTGCATATCTGAGGTTGTTGATATTTCTCCCAGCAATCTTGATTCCAGCTTGTGCTTCTTCCAGTCCAGCATTTCTCATGATGTACTCTGCATATAAGTTAAATAAGCAGGATGACAACATACAGCCTTGATGTACTCCTTTTCCTATTTGGAACCAGTCTGTTGTTTCATGCCCAATTTTAACTGTTGCTTCCTGACCTACATACACATTTCTCAAGAGGCAGGTCAGGTGGTCTGGTATTCCCACCTCTTGAAGAATTTTCCACAGTTTGTTGTGATCCACACAGTCAAAGGCTTTGGCATAGTCAGTAAAGCAGAAATAGATGTTTTTTTCTGGAATTCTCTTGCCTTTTCCATGATCCAGCGAATGTTGGCAATCTGATCTCTGGTTCCTCTGCCTTTTCTAAAACCAGCTTGAACATCTGGAAGTTAATGGTTCACGTATTATTGAATTGGGAATCTTATGAAAAGGGGTTGAGGGAGAGGTCACACTGATTTAAATGTCCAGTAATGTTTAAGGGGAGAGTGGGAGGAAAGATTGAGGGCAGGATGAGATGGTTGGGCGGTTGGATGGCATCTCTGACTCAATAGACATGAATTTGAGTAAACTCTGGGAGATGGTGAAGAACAGGGAAGCCTGGCATGCTGCAGTCCATGGGGTCACAAAGAGTTGGACATGACTTTGTAGCTTAACAACAACAGAAGGATACTTGGCTCCTGGAAGTTGGCAGGTGAATGGTAAAGAGAAAAGAATCCCTTGCATGATTAAATGACACAGAAAGCGGGCTATATATATGTGCACAGGTGTTTCTAGAATCTACTCCTTACTGTTGCTGCCTCCCTGTTTCCCTAGCAGCAATATTTCATATAGACTCTATACTCTAAAGTGAGTAGGAGATTTAGGGACCAGAAGTCTTATTTTTGGCTTATGGAGTGAGGGTGAGAGTGAAGGGGAAGGACAGGATCAGACTAATATGTGTCATCAATGGTGTAGCCTTCCAATAGGACCCATAATACATAGTCACTTGTGAGGCCACTCGACAATGATTGAATCTGTCACTTTAATTTCTGTGTGGAATATGGCTGGGTAGAAATATGTGGTAATTGAAAATCATTTTCCCTTGTGATTTTGGGGAGTTCTATTCCTGTTTTCAGGGCACTATAAGGGAGCTGTTTTTTTTTTTAATATGTATTTGCTTCATAATGCCTCTTATTCCTCTGGAAATAAGTCTCTTTTCTAGCATTGAGAGATGCTGTTCAGTAGAATGGTGAACATTCTTTCTTTGGGCTGGCAGACCTTAGCAATACAGTCAAGAAAGAGCTATTTGAAATATGGAAATTGTTCAGGTTTTGCAACTGACTATAGGACCTGAGGAAGATTTACAAGGTTCTAGCTGAGAGACAGACAATGTGACATCTGTCCCCATGTTGCCACAGTGCTCTCTGACTTAGGTGGCACTGATTTTCCTCTGCCTTTCCATTTGCCATGCAGACTTCATCAACTGGATGAGCGTGTATGCTGCTGCTGCCAAGTCACTTCAGTCGTGTCCGACTCTGTGTGACCCCAGAGATGGCAGCCCACCAGGCTCCCCCGTCCCTGGGATTCTCCAGGCAAGAACACTGGAGTGGGTTGCCATTTCCTTCTCCAGTGCATGAAAGTGAAAATTGAAAGTGAAGTCGCTCAGTCGTGTCCAACTCTTAGCGACCCCATGGACTGTAGCCTACGAGGCTCCTCCGTCCATAGATAAAACTAGCCAAACGAACATTGCTGTTGTGACCTTTTGACCTTTGGCCTTTTGATTTTTCAGCTTTATTTCTCCTTGATAGAGAGGCAGAGCAGGCTGACATCATTAAATGAAGTCTGAGAAAACATGTTTACACAGTCTTTCATAAAACTCTGTTTCAGTCCTAAGGGGGAAAACATACAGAGAATTCAGTCTTTTCCAGAAAGATATTACGGATCAGATAGGTGCTAAAAAAAAGTGATAAAGTTCACAGTCATCTGAGCATACAGCTGGTCTCTGAAGGCTCTTGAGAGGAAAGTGCCTTTAACAACTATTTGTAAACAATAAGATGAAATGCTCACATTTGAATACATCTTTACAGGTTTTGCATCATTTTCATTTTTACTGTTCAGTTGATGCCTTTAACAGCTATGTGAGGCTGGCAGAGTGGATGTCATTATTTGGGTGCTTAGGGATGAGACATATTGGAATATTAGCATCATTGAGTGGTAAGGAAGTAGAGGAAGGTGTTATGAGTCGAGATATAGTCTGGGGAGGGTATGACCAATTCAGTTGCAGAGTTGCCCACAGGGCATGGCTTCCTTGGGCTTTTGTCAACATCTGAGCCTAGCAAGTTCCAGGAGTTGGTGATGGACAGGAGAGCCTGATGTGCTGCCATCCATGGGGTTGCAAAGAGTCAGACATGACTGAGCGACTGAACTGAACTGAGCCTAACACTGTTGCTTTTTATGGGAGCCCTTTCTGGTGAATAAACCATTGGAGTGGGGGGATTTTAAGTGTTAATAAGAATCCAGTAGGAAGGAATATGGTCCTGACTTATCAGCAGTGGGCCTTAGAGAAGTACTGGGAAGAGGGTTAGTGGAGGAGGGATGCTCAGCATTCAGTAGAGCAGGCAAATTCAGAGGACCAGCATCACAGTTTATTGCTTGGCAGAGAAAATGAGACAGAGTTCTACTTGTAATGACCGAGGCATACAGATATGAAGGCTCATCCCTGGCACACTGAGCCCTGAATTGATGAGATCACTTTCCAGATTCCACCAATGAACAGGCTTGAGGCTGTCACCACACATTGGCTTGGCTTAGATTGGACCAGGGATTAATGTAGGATTAAACCTGTAGGTAAAGTTCAATTGTAACTGCTTGAAAGGGATTGTGGAAAGCAAATAGCAGGAATTTGAGGCAGGAATTAACAACCACCATTCTTTCCATTGGAGAAGGAAATGGCAACCTACCAGTATTCTTGCCTAGAGAATTCCATGGACAGAGGAGCCTGGCAGGCTCTAGTCCATGGGGTTGCGAAGAGTTGGACATGACTTAGAGACTAAACCACCACTATTCTTCCCATTGTATGGAAACCCAAGCATGCCAGAGTTACGATCAGAGAATAGCGCATAAGACAGGCCAAGCACACATATTTGGTTTCTCCTGTTCTTTCTTCTATCTATATGCTATGGGAAGGCCTAAGGAAAAGCAGAGAGGCTTTACTGGTATTTTGCATATTGTGGTGTTGGAGAAGACTCTTGAGAGTCCCTTGGACTGCAAGGAGATCCAACCAGTCCATTCTGAAGGAGATCAGCCCCTGGATTTCTTTGGAAGGAATGATGCTAAAGCTGAAACTCCAGTACTTTGGCCATCTCATGCGAAGAGTTGACTCATTGGAAAAGACTCTGATGCTGGGAGGGATTGGGGGCAGGAGGAGAAGGGGATAACAGAGGATGAGATGGCTGGATGGCATCACTGACTTGATGGACATGAGTCTGAATGAGCTCCGGGAGTTGGTGATGGACAGGGAGGCCTGGTGTGCTGTGATTCATGGGGTTGCAAAGAGTTGGACACCACTGAGTGACTGAACTGAACTGAACTGAACTGATAATTCCAGCATTAGGACAGCAGGCTCAGTGGTGAGATAAAAGATTGGAAGTGAAAGAGAAGAAAAGTAGGCTGTGCCACAGAAAGAGAGGACAACCGTGGGAAGCTGGGAGACCTGGGAAGCTTGGTATATACTTAAAAATCCTTGCAGCAATTGCTTGTTTCAGTAAAATCTGATATATTTATGTTTTAGATTTTCTAGGAGTTTCCCTTAGCTTAGCACCTTGCTACTAAGATAGATGGCATAACAATGCCTTTGTTTTCTATATTCACTTATTCATTGTATATATTAGATCATTGTTATATATTTATTGTATACATAGAAATTATTTGGACAAATTAGAGAAGATCAAATATACACTCATCTAAATTCTCATAAGGTGAACTAAAGTGTCTACAGAAGAGGGAATCAGGCCATGAGGATAAGCCCTGGGAGTGTGCCCATTGTGCTCTCGTGAGTAGAGATGTGCAGTCAGTGTTTTTCCAAATACCTGGAGATGGAAAACGTTGAGATTATTACAAGTGTCTAAAATCCACAGCCAAAGATTCCATGTGCTCAAGAATCAGTGAAGTGATGGACTCCAAGGCATGGAATACCCCTTGCCTGTGCTTCTACAGCGCTTGTTTGGTTCTGCTTTACATTGGTTCTTAACATGTCTGCTTCCTTTACTAGAGGAAAAGTTTCTCAAAGATAGGGATGAGGTCTTATTTCATTTCCTGTTTTTATAGCATATAGCAGCATTCTGAACATAGTAGAAGCTAAATAGCTTAATGGATTTAAAATTAAGGTAACCTGGAAAATGGAAATATCTATGATAGTACTTTTATTTCAAAGATGGTTCTGTTCTAATCTGCAAAGAGTCAAGTATTTAGAATCATATCCCTGGAAAGAAGGAATATAAATGAATATGTGGTATACTAAAAATACAACCAAAGTAGCAGGCAAGAACACCTGGATTCTTGCTCTAACTCCATTGACCATTTACTATATGATGCTGGGTGAGAACCTTCTCCATGAGCCTCTCTTATCCTTGTCTTCAAAATGAGCCCATTTAGTTCCTCATTCCTGTGTTCCCTTCCTATTTAACAATCGGAATCCAAAAAGTAAAGCAATGTGGAAAATGCACCAAGATGTTGAGTCTCCCTGTTCTTTGAGTCATATGATGGTGTTTTTCTGATTAGTGAGCCATACAAATTCATTTCAGAGAATAGAGAATTGTAGAAAACAAAGAAAATAAAAATAATCCTACTACCCATGGATAACCACAGTGGGCATTTTGGGGTATTTCCTTGTAGTTGTTACTGTGTTGGGGGCAGAGGCAGAAAGAAGAGGAAGAGGAGGAAAGGGAGGGGGAGGAGAGGGGAGAAGGAGACAAAGGAGAATAAAGAAAGACAGATTTATATTTATGCTTGGTATGCTTTAGTCAGTTAGCATGACATTTTGAACATTTTTTATACCATTAAATATTACTAGAAAAGTGATTTTTAGTGGTTGAATACATTTCATTAATAGGCATCATAATTTATTTCACCAGTTCCCTGTTATAATGTGATGCACTTCTTTTAACATAGATCTTTACAAATCTTAGCCTATTTTCTTATGATAAATTGATAGCATCTGAACATTTTGCCTGTTATATATATGGCCAAGTTACTCTATAGGAAATTGTGCAGTTTATGCTGCTACCAGGAGCCCATGAGAGGACCATCTCAATATACTGCCTGCATGGAGTTTATCCTTATGTTTTATAACTTTGAAGTTTTGATAGACGAACCTATTTCATTATTTTAATTTAATTATATTCCCAGAGTACTGATGAGGTAGAATATTTTCTATGGTGTTTATTGGATAAGTACATGTTTTCTTGTGACTTGTCTATTTGATCACTTTGCCTGTATTTTGGGGGGTGGGGTGGGAGTTGTTATTTTTCTTTTCTTAATTTGTAAAAGCTTTTTGTCTACTAAAGATACTAACTCTTTATATACAATATTTTATAAATATTGACATTTTATCATTTATCATATTTTATCATTTGCCTTCTTTTTTTGAATGATTTTTGTCATGCATGAGCTTTATATTTTCAGATAGCTAAATCTAGTAATCTTTTTCTTTAATTTTTTTCTTTAGTGTTCTGCTTAAAAATGTCTTTCTTGCACCAAGATTTTATAAAAAAAATGTGGCTATTTCTTCTCCTTTGAAGGGGGGATGGTGGGAGGAAGAGAACAGATACCCATGCGTGCTTTGTGATTGTGGGTGTCTAATGTGAATGCATTTTTATTGTGCTTAATCAAGTAATTGTTTCCTTTATTGTCTTTGTTTTGTAGACACAGTTGTAAGATGGGAAAATTTATAAGTGTTTTAATAAAATTGTGCAAGCCTAGTGCAAGATTCTAGTTCAGTGTAATCCCTCAGGTATTTTATTTTCTTTACCACTTCTATTTTATCTTATTTTTAATCAATATTTTAAAATATAGAACTTGTGTTGAACTTCTTTAAATCTAATTTTTCTTGTATTTTAAACACAGATCACTTTTTTCTTTTACACTGATATTCCAAAACCTATAAACAAGGATTTGGGGGGAATTGGAACCAAGCATTGAGCTCTCTATATTAAGTAGACCCTTGATGAGTGTGAGCTTTTTATCATATGAACCTCTTAAAATAATAAATGAACAGGTGAACCTAACCCTCTAGCCTAATCTTTTCTTGCTCCATGGCGCCACCCTGTGGCTTGAACCTGATCAGATTACTCCCCCTTTCCTCTCCCTCTTCATGTTTTCTTTCCAGTGCTTTTGTGATCCCTACCCAACATATCTCAAATGTCCTACCCTTGGCCTGGTGCTTTGATTTATCTTTCAGAGTCCAGATCATAGTCTGTAAATCCTCTGAGATAAGACTCATGTCTGACTTCCCATAATGCCAAACACATATCATTCCTTTAAAGAAGGAAAGTTTCAGTTCTTTGGATTTTCTCTGAACGTTAAAATATGGCTGCATCTTTAACTCAATATCAGAGACGATAAAGATCTTACTTCTAAGGCCTGGTGTAGTGTTATAGGCCAACGGTTCCTAAGCCACTGCAAGATATAGGTCCCAAATTAATTCCCAAAATTATGATGTCCCAGCTATAACCCAGACCAATATGAATCACTGGGAGTAGAATTCAGGCATCAATTTTTGTTTTTGTTTTATTTTTTAAAGAACTCCATACGTGATTCCAGTGTGTAGCCAAGTTAGAAAATCAGTGTTCCAAATACTTTGGAATTGGATGTTGAAGGTAGAAAAACATTCTAGAGAACATGCTTTGTTTCTTGTAGCTTTTGTATACTTTCCTGCTCCATTTATTTGCTTTTAAGACTCTTTGGAGTCCTCGACTAGCCAGCAACTCTGAGTCTTGTTGCTATCTAAAAAGTGAAGATAGTGCTTGTTTTTCTTGTTTTATAGCATTCTGAGAATTAAATGAAATGGTGTAGACAAAAGTACTCTGTGAACTTTCAGTCAGTTCAGTTCAGGCACTCAGACTTGTCTGACTCTTTGAGACCCCATGGACTGCAGCAAGCCAGGCTTCTCTGTCCATCACCAACTCCTTTAAAGTACTATAAAAATACTTGCTCTCGCTCTTAGCTGACCCATATTTTGTTTCTGTACCTATTTTCTTTCTTTCTTATGAATGAGTTGGCTTCCAAAGAGTATAGGATTTATTTCCAGAATTATTTAAAACTGTCCTGCTTTTTCAATCAACTTTGTTTTCCTATTCTTCATCTTGAAACGGAGAAGGCAATGGCACCCCACTCCAGTATTCTTGCCTGGAAAATCCTATGGACGGAGGAGCCTGGTAGGCTGCAGTCCATGGGGTCGCTAAGAGTTGGATACAACTGAGCGACTTCACTTTCACTTTTCACTTTCAAGCATTGGAGAAGGAAATGGCAACCCACTCCAGTGTTCTTGCCTGGAGCATCCCAGGGATGGGCAAGCCTGGTGGGCTGCTGTCTATGGGGCCACACAGAGTCAGACATGACTGAAGTGACTTAGCAGCAGTAGCAGCAGCATCTTGAACATCTGTAGCTATGTCTTCTATTTTCTGTCCTCTTAAATGGTAATGATTTGCACTTGAATGGTGATAAGACAACTTTGCAATGATCCATGTATTAGTCAAAAGTTCTCCAGAGAAAGAAAACCAATAGGAGAGGTCAGACCCTGGCCTTAGGAAACATCACTATGAACAAAGCTAGTGGAGGTGTTGGAATTCCAGTTGAGTTATTTCAAATCCTGAAAGAGGATGCTGTGAAAGTGCTGCACTCAATATGCCAGCAAATGTGGAAAACTCAGCAATGGCCACAGGACTGGAAAAGGTCAGTTTTCATTCCAATCCCAAAGAAATCAATGCCAAAGAATTTTCAAACTGCATCTCATAACACTAGCAAAGTAATGCTCAAAAATCTCCAAGCCAGGCTTCAACAGTACGTGAACTGTGAACTTCCAGATGTTCAAGCTGGATTTAGAAAAGGCAGAGGAACCAGAGATCAAATTGCCAACATCCGTTGGATCATAGAAAAAGCTAGAGAGTTCCAGAAAAACATCAACTTCTGCTTTACTGACTCCTCCAAAGCCTTTGACTGTGTGGATCACAACAAATTGTGGAAAATTCTTCAAGAGGTGGGAATACCAGACCACCTTACTTGCCTCCTGAGAAATCTGTATCCAGGTCAAAAAGCAACAGAACTGGACATGAAACAACAGACTGGTTCCAAATTGGGAAAGGAGTACGTCAAGGCTGTATATTGTCTCCTTGCTTATTGAACTTATATGCAGAGTACATCATGCAAAATGCCAGGCTGGATGAAACATAAGCTGGAATCAAGATTGCTGGGAGAAATATCAATAACCTCAGATATGCAGATGACACCACCCTTATGGCAGAAAGTGAAGAGGAACTGAAGAGCCTCCTGATGAAATTGAAAGAGGAGAGTAAAAAAGCTCGCTTAAAACTCAGCATTCATCGGGGTCATACACAGGGATGACCCAGAGGGATGTTGTGGGGAGGGAGGTGGGAGGGGGGTTCATGTTTGGGATCACATGTTCACCCGTGGTGGATTCATGTCAATGTATGGCTAAACCAATACAGTATTGTAAAGTAAAATAAAGTAAAAATAAAAATTTAAAAACAAAAACAAACAAACAAAAAAAAACTCAGCATTCAAAAAATGAAGATCATGGCATCCGGTCCCATCACTTCATGGCAAGTAAACATGAAACAATGGAAACAGTGACAGACTTTATTTCCTTGGGCTCCAAAGTCACTGCAGATGGTGACTGCAGCTATGAAAAAAGACGGTTGCTCCATGGAAGCAACACTATGACCAACCTAGACAGCGTATTAAAAAGCAGAGACATTACTTTGCCAAAAAAAAGTCTGTCTAGTCAAAGCTATGGTTTTTTCTCTGTGTGTGTGTGTGTGTGTGTGTGTGTGTGTGTGTGTGTGTGAAGTTGCTCAGTCGTGTCCGACTCTTTGCGACCCTGTGGACTGTAACCTGCCAGGCTCCTCTGTCCATGGGATTCTCCAGGCAAGAATACTGGAGTGGGCTGCCATTTCCTTCTCCAATGGTTTTTTCTGTAGTCATGTACAAATGTGAGAGTTGAACCATAAAGAAAGCTGAGTGATGAAGAATTGAGGCTTTGGAACTGTGGTGTTGGAGTAGGCTCTTGAGAGTCCTTTGGACTGCAAGGAGATCAAAGCAGTCAATCCTAAAGGAAATCAACCCTGAACATTCACTGGAAGGACTGATACTGAAGCTTAACCTCCAATACTTTGGCCACGTGATGCAAAAAACTGACTCATTGGAAAATACCCTGATGCTGGGAAAGATTGAAGGCAGGAGGAGAAGGGGACGACAGAGGATAAGATGGTTGGATGGCATCACCGATTCGATGGACATGAGTTTGAGTAAGCTCCAGGAGTTGGTGATGGACAGGGAAGCCTGGCATGCTACAGTCCAAGGAGTCACAAGAGTCGGACCCAACTGAGTGACTGAACTGAACTGAGACTTTGGAGAGCCAATGGTATGGAGGGTATGATTCTAAAGGCCTGTATCCAGCTTGGACACTGTAAAGTAGGCATAGAGAATCCTCTTTCACTTGAGTTTTTTTTTTTTTTTTTCCATTCAGGCCCTTAATGTATTGGATGAGACCCACCCACACCAGGGAGGATAATCTGCTTTGTCAGTCTACCAAATCAAATGTTAATCTCATCCAGAAACACTATCAAAGATACAACCAAAAAAAATGTTTAAATATGTGGGCACCCTATGCTTAGTCAAGATGATACATAAAATTGACCATCACAGTGGGAAATAAAAGAATATTTAGAACCTCTTGCTACAAATTGCAAGCAAAATCTGTTCTAGATAGCGGGTTCATTCATATAACCTCAAAAGAACTTGCAGGGTTTTTTTATAGGTACATTTTTGTCTTTGAGAAAGTGTTGTGATGTCTGATGAGACATGAGATATCATCTTTGTTAAGTTCCCCATCAATTTGTGGCAGATACTTCTTAGAATAATTTCTGCCCAGTGCTGATGACTGAGTCATTGTCAGTTTGATTAGGTATATTTCTTTTGACATAAATGCAGTTTGGTGACATTTAAAATGAAATGAACACTATTCTGGGCAAGAGAACCAAGCAATAAATTTCCCGTGCTTTGCAACTCTGAGCCTTTTCAAGGTAGTGTACCTTCAAATTCAAACATATGGGCAGTATAAGTTTATATTCTCCAACAATGCATTTTTCATACTTATTTTTTATTTCATTAATTTTTTGGCTTTCAAAAGAAGCAGAGTTATAGTATAGGGCTCTGTAGTCCTCTGAGCCACATCCACAGCTAAGTATTTCCACTTAGAGTCTTAAGCCAATTTTTTAAAAGCTAAAACTGGTTAAGCTTAAGTTGCCATCTGAGTGCAGTATCCTTTATGGCATCAGCATGGTAGCTCCAGAAGGCACAGTATAACACTGCGATGATGCTTATAGCAAGATTCCCAAGGGTAAGAGAACAGGGTTAGAAAACAAATTCCATAATGTGTGCTTCACAGGTTGGGTTAAGTTAAAAGTCTCTGTGCCTTGAATTTTTTTTTTTAATCTATAAAAGGTATTACCAGATGTCCCAATCACACTGAATGGTTTTGAAAGAAAAACCAGTCTCTTGAAAAGCTGACCTCATTATATACAATTACATGATTGCGTAGAGCTCTTCGGGCTTTAGAGAGCCTTTCTCCAGATGCCTTTCTATCTTTGCATGTCACTGTGGTGTGATGAGTCAGGGCTTGTAATAATATGAGCAGTTTGAGAGTCAGAAAGGTCATATGATTAGTTACTGGCACAGCCAGGACCTGGGGCAACATCTGATCAAGACCCTTATTCTTTTCACTATACGTTTTTAGAGGAAAATATGTATGAGTGTATGTGTGAATATCTGTGCATGTCTGAGTATGTAAATATGTATGCATGTAAACATGTGTGTACATATTAGAGATTTAGGTGTGTGTGTTCAGGTGCATGTATGTGTAAGTGCATGAGTACATGAGTGTTCAATGTACACATGTGTGCATCTTTTTGAAAGTGTGCATGTGCTTGTGGAATGTGTGTATATGGTTGTGTGCAAGAGTATGTGAATATATGCATATTTGTGTAAATGTACATATATGTGTGTTTTCTAGGAAAATCTCTGGTGGTCCTGGACAGTTTATTGGATGCTTTCATGTTACTGCATTGATTGCATTTGGCTGAATGTAAGGAAAAACAAAACCAAACTCAAAACCCTCACACAGGTCATGCCACTTAAGGGCTTTATTTCCTCACATAATAAAGAATATGGAGATAGTTCAGGCATGAGGCCTGGTACAACTGCTCCAGAAGCCATGTTGTTCCTGGTTTTTGTGCTCTGCTGTCCCTAGCAGATGGACATGGGAATGGCTCAGGAGGGAATAAGTTCTTGAATGTCAGGAAATATAGGATACTTGCACAGTTTTCAATCCAAGGTGATGGGTGGAGAGCATATGGGGCTTAGGAGGAACACAGTAAGCATCTGCAAATGAAAGGAGCACTGTAGCTTAGGATGTGGACCTTAGAGTAGGACATAAGCTTGAATCCTGCCTTGCAGTAACTAGCTGGCAAACTTTGGACAAGAGACGTAAGCACTTGTGACACTGATTTCCTAATTTTAAAAAGTAGAGATAATCATAGTTGTCTCAGAAGATTGTTCTGGGTATCAAGTGAGGTAATGCATATGAAGCTCCAAGAAGGACATCTGACAGGGAGTAGGGCATTACCTATCACCATGGATTTTCCTATTTTACAAACTTGTGGTTTTAAATGGTTGCTCTGGCTCATGTAAGAAAGGTATAACATTCATTATTTTGCTTCTTAGGCAGTGTATCCTGAAAGCCTTCCATTCTGCTTTTAAAATAGCATAGAGCCACATTGACCCGACTCCAAGTGCAAGATGTATGCCAGAGAAAGGTATTTCATGACTCCTCAGGGACAATTAGTTTACTGATTTGTTAAAGATCCATCCATCAGCTTATAGAGATTTAAATTTCACAAAGGAAACCAACATGCTAATGAGGGCATTCAGGTATCACAATGTATGAAGAAGAGATTAAATGAACAATTTCTTGTTTGCTCTTTGATTCTGATGATGAGAGAAGTCAGGTGCCTTTATTTTCTGATAGCCACCTTCCCAGGCTGGACAGTAACAGTAGTGTGGTGAGCTCACTACTTTAAAAAAGCCCTGCAGAGGCCACAGGGTTGCAACTGCATGGCCAGAGACAGGGCTGGCAAACCACCACCACAGTCCTTTCTTGAGGCCACAATAACAGGTTCCCAGAAATCACAGAATATGGAGCTATGAAATAGACACACTGTGCTTTGTTTCACCTGTATTGGCCATTTTACCTTTCCTACATGCTCAGAGTTGTGTTAAACCAACAGCCAGAGATAGTAATTGTGGAGACTCTGGAAACTCTTCCATAAAGAGAAGTGAAAGTTGCTTAGTTGTATCTGACTCTTTGCAAACCCATGGACTATAGAGCTCACGGAATTCTCCAGGCCAGAATACTGGAGTGGGTAGCCTATCCCTTCTCCAGTGGATCTTCCTGACCCGGGAATTGACCTGTGGTCTCCTGCTTTGCAGGCAGGTTCTTTACCAACTGAGCTAATGGCCATCATTGATCTTAACTGAAAAAGTAACCTGCATGCTGACAGTGCCTAATCTGTATTTAATCTGGATAATTTGGTTGGTTGCTTGCAGTTTGAAAAGCTCCTTTAAATAGATGTTTTGTTACTATAAAGAAGACTAGATATTAAGTGAATATTGAAAATAAGTACTGGAAATGCATATATCTCTCTTAGTAGCTTTATCATTTAAAAGGATGACAAATATTTACAGTCCACATTGATAGGAATTTCTCAGAATTAAAATGCATAGAACAGAGAACCACTGGAATATAAATTGGTCAGATTATTTATTAGGTAAAATTCAGCTCTATGATGGCAGGGAATGAATCTGCTTTTTCAATACTCTATCCTTGTTGCCTGGCCCAGTGCCTGGCACATGGTAGGCAGGGTTCAATAAATATGTATTAGCTGCATGAATAAATAACTTAAGCTTGGTGGAGGAAAATGTCAGATCCTACTGTTGTGGTATTTTGATTTCTCTATAAAGAGAAAAATCACATTTATCATCAATACACACCTGATTAGGTATAGCCATATAAATCTAATTTTTTTCCTTTGGATATTCAGTTCTTGACTCCAGTGTCTTGGCAGAGAAGAACTCTGATTAATTTCTCCTCCTTAGATGTTCTGCAAGACAATCTAAGGCATTTTTCAATTCATTCTTCTTCTTCACCTCCTATATTTAATGTCACTAAGTTCTCCAATTCCACTTAAGAAATCTCTACTATGTAAAACCTTGTTTCTCTCCCATCTGCTATTGCCTTAGGTCAGGCAGTCATTTCTCACCTAAATATATGTTTTAAAATATACATAAATTAATGAAAAAATTTTAACCAGACTTTCTGCCTTCAGTCTCTCTTCCTTCTAAACTACCATCAATGAAGCAGATAATCATGTTAATATTTGACTAAATTATTTTTAAATAGATGCAGAATTCTACCAGCTAAGACTATATAACATGTTACCATTCAGTTCAGTTCAGTTCAGTTGCTCAGTCATGTCCGACTCTTTGCGACCCCATGAACCGCAGCATGCCAGGCCTCCCTGTCCATCACCAACTCCCAGAGTTTACCCAAACTCATGTCCATTGAGTCAGTGATGCCATCTAACCATCTCATCCTCTGTCATCCCCTTCTCCTCCTGCCTTCAATCTTTCCCAGCATCAGGGTCTTTTCCAATGAGTCAGCTTTTCACATCAGGTGGCCAAAATATTGGAGTTTCAGCTTCAACATCAGTCCTTCCAATGAACACCCAGGACTGACTTGCTTTAGGATAGACTGGTTGGATCTCTTTGCAGTCCAAGGGACTCTCAAGGGTCTTCTCCAACACCACAGTTCAAAAGCATGAATTCTTCAGTGCTCAGCTTTCTTTATAGTCCAAATCTCACATCCATACATGACTGCTGGAAAAACCATAGCCTTGACTAGATGGACGTTTCTTGACAAAGTAATGTCTCTGCTTCTTAATACGCTGTCTAGGTTGGTCATAACTTTCCTTCCAAGGAGACGCTTACCATTAGTTAAAAGTTTTAAATAAATTGGCTCCAAGTTACCTTTTCAGTGGCAGTTTCTGGCATTTATTTCCAGTCTTTTTTTCCCCAATCTTTGAGCCTTTTCATACTCTTTGTCCCCTTAGGGTCCTAACACATGCTGATTTCTTATTATTGGATTCTTCCTCCTTCAGCTAGCTGATGGTTACTTACTACTAGGTGTTCAACTTATAAATTACTCAAGCCTTAACTAAGCCCTCTATTCTAGATTAGACTCTCCTGTTATAGAATCCTGTAATGTTCTGAACTACTTTGTAACACTCAAAATGCTTCTACTAACTTATTTAGTATCTGTCGTCTTTGCTAAATTGTAAAGGGACCATATTTTTCTTGTTTTTCCCTATGTTCCCTGTAAGATATATGGTATTGGCACATAGTGGGTACTCAAAATATATTTGTTGAATGAATGAATGTTAGCTGACATATGACCACATCATTCACTGCCATGACTTGGTGAGTTGTTGAAGTATAGCTGTGATTTTCAATGTTGTGTTTATTTCCACTGTATAGCAAAGTGATTCAGTTATCCATATATATTTACGTTTTTAAAATATTCTTTGTGCACTAGCCCCAAGCATCCAGTATCATAACCACCAATTAAAATAAATAAATTTATTTTAAAAAATAAAAAATAAAATATTCTTTGCCATTATGGTTTATCACAGAATATTAAATATAGTTCCATGCGCTATATAGTAGGACCTTGTTTTCTATCCATTCTATATATAATAGTTTGCATCCAGTAATCCCAAACTCCATTCCATCCCTCCAACCCCACGTGCTTGGCAACCACAAGTTCATTATCTGTGTCTGTGAGTCTGTTTCTGTTTCATAGATAAGCTCATTTGTGTCATATTTTAGATTCCACATATAAGTGATAACACATGGTATTTATCTTTGGTTTTCTGACTTACTACACTTAGTATGATAAACTCTAGTTCCATCGATATTGCCGCAAATGGTATTATTTCATCCTTTTTATGACTGAGTAGTATTTCATTGTATATATGTACCATATCTTCTTTATCCATTCATCTGTCAATAGACATTTAGTTTACTTCCATTTCTTGGCTATCATGAATAGTGCTGCTGTGAACATTGGGGTGCATGTATGTTTTTAAATTTTGAATTATAGTTTTGTCCAGATATATGCTCAGGAATGGGGTTGCTGGATCATATGGCAAATCTATGTTTAGTTTGTTAAGGAACTTCCATACTGTTCTGCATAACGACTGCACCAATTTACATTCCCACAGTGTAGGAGGGTTCCCTTTTCTCCATTCCTTCTCCAGCATTTGATATTTGCAGATTTTTTGATGATGGCCATTCTGACTGGTGTGAGGTGATCCCTCATTGTAGTGTTGATTTGCATTTTCCTAATTATTAGCAATGTTGAACATCTTTTCATGTGCCTGTTGGCCATCTGTATGTCTTCCTTGGAGAAATGAGTGTTTCGGTTTTTTGCCCATTTTTCTATTGGGTTGTATTTTTGTTGTTGTCAAGTTGTATGAACTGTTCATATATTTTGGAGATTAAGCCCTTGTGGCATCATTTGAAAATATTTTGTCTCAGTCTGTAGGTTGTCTTTTCATTTTACCTATGGTTTCCTTTGCTGGGCAAAAGCTTGCAAGTTGATTAGGTACCATTTGTTTATTTTTGCTTTTATTTCTATTGTTTATTTTTGTTTTTATTTCTATTGCCTAGGAAGACTGACCTAAGAACACATTTGTATGATTTGTGTCAGAGAATGTTTTGCCTATGTTCTCTACTAGGAGTTTCATGGTATCATGTCGTATGTTTAAGTTTTTAAGCCATCTTGAGTTTGTATTTGTGTATGGTGTGAGGGTGTCTTCTAACTTCATTGATTTACATGTGGGTGTGGTGACTTTTTAAATACAATATCCACATAAAATCCATATCCAATCTACCTGAAATATTCCCTAATTTTTCACTGAAATATTATGAGTATTTATTTTGCCATAATCACACGCCAGTAACTGTGCTAGATGATGGAGATATAAAGACAGGTATATAGAGCCTCACATGAAGGAGTACAGGTATAATTAAGAGACACAGACAGCTGGATGAATTATATAATCATCTGTGATGAACACACTAATAGAATTTACTATAAAACATAGTAGTAGAACAAAAGAAGGATTATGTAATTATGAATACCAGTGGTGGGGTGGCAGTGAAGAAGGAAGTTCAAGGAAGGTGTCACTAAAAATGTGATGCTTGATTTGATTCTTAAAGGCTCATTAGGTGTTCACTATGTGGATAAGTAGAGGAGCATGTTGTCCCAAAGAAGAAATAGCTTGTGGGATGGTGTCATAGCTTGGTTTTCCTGGGACTCAAACTCTGAGTTGGAGTTTAGTGTGCAGGCTATTTATTAAGGAGTACCCTTGGGTTCAGTACTTATGAAAGGAAGGAGAAGAAGCAGGACTGATTAGAGGGAGAAGTCCATGCATGATATAGGTCTTGGAGGATACAAGGACCTCAGAAGCTGAGATGGTTTTACAGCATTGTGACTTGTCCCCTTTTGGCCAAAAGTCCATGTCTTCTTGCTTCTGCATTGGTCATTAGATGTGAATTGCCCCTGGGAAAGGGTGTGACCTTGGGCAAACAAGGGTGTTACCTAGCTCTCTGCAGCTGAGGCAGTCCTTCAAAGATCTGCCCCTTGAGGGCTGTCCACTGATAGAATTCCTATCAGTTGAGGCAAGAAGTACTTCCTTGAAGAGGGATCTGGGTGTATCATCTATGGTACATCTTATGTAGCAAAAGGGAGATCTTATATACCATCTATATACCATCTTCAGTTCAGTTCAGTCACTCAGTCATGTCTAGCTTTTGAGACCCCATGGACTGCAGTATGCCAGGCTTCCCTGTCCATCACCAACTCCCAGAGCTTACTCAAACTCATGTCCATCGAGTTGGTGATGCCATCCAACCATCTCATCCTCTCATTCCCTTCTCCTCCTGCCTTCAATCTTCCCCAGCATCAGGATTTTTTCCAATAAGTCAGCTCTTTGCATCAGGTGGCCAAAGTATTGGAGTTTCAGCTTCAACATCAGTCCTTCCAATGAATATTCAGGACTGATTTCCTTTAGGATGGACTGATTGGATCTCCTTGCAGTCCACAGGACTCTCAAAAGTCTTCTCCAACATCACATTTTCCTTAGATGTATCTAAGGAAGAATAAAAGAGCATTCCAAGTTTAGAAGCCAGAAAGTAATTGCATTTTTTTTATTATTGTGGGGGCATAAAGTGATAATGTTAGACTGATGGCAAAAGATGATGTTGGTGAGATGAGTAGAAGCCAGATACTGATGATAAGTTATGCAGTTTCAACAAGCAGAGAGACAAGCAAATGTAAATTCCTGAAACAAGAATAAAATTTTCATATGTTAGGGAAAGAAAGAAGGTACATTTAGGCAAAGATTAGAGCATTAGAGCAGTGGCAGTGGGGATGCAGGAGAGGTAATGGAATCAAGACATGGTAAGCAAGTAGAAACCAAAGAATATGTTGATTAATTGAATGCATACATTTTGGGAGATTGACGAGGAGAAAGGAGTTCTTGAGAATGATGCATGATTTTTAACTGGAACATTATACAGTGAGTTGTTCTATTAACCAAGATAGGCAAAGGGGAAGAACAGATCTGAATAGGGGGTGAAGGAGGTACTGAGCCTAGGGGTAGGCAGGTAGATTCAAAGTTATCTGCTATAACTTGAGGTTACTCATGGGAGCTGTTCTGTAGGGAGATGGATATGAGGTCTAGAAACATAGTCGATAGAGCTGAAATTGTACATTTGGGATCTTTAGCACATACATGATAACTGAAGCTATGGTACCATATAAGAAAGAAGATCTGAGGGTTGAGGATTGAAGGGAAGAACCCCAACTCATAGATGATGGTCAAGGAATAAACCTGTTACAACCCAAGAAGAGCTGAAAGTAGATAATGGGACTTAATGAATGAAAGCAAAACAGTTCGTTCTTACAGCTTAACAAACAACGTAAACATCAGCATAGGTATCCAGTTTCCCATGCTTCTGAGTCCCTCAGGGTAATGTGAGAGGCCCAGAGAGATGCTAGGTACATGGTAGGTTCCAATGCACCATAGCTGAGGAAATCACGGCCAAGGACTCATCACATTTTGAATAAGAAGTAAACATTGTAGCAAGCAGTAAACAAGCCAAGCTAGTAACACTTCCTCAGGGAGTGAGCGCTTACACAGCAGTCATGCTGTGGTCGCCTTGACCTACATAGTTGCACATGTGACTAGCCACAGAAACAACTTAGTATCAGGAGACCCATAGCCTTGCAGTTTGGCTGGTGGTGAGCTGCCTATCCCTGAAGGGATGGATTTGATTTCGTTTGACCCTCACGGACACAAGCAGGTAGGTAGAATATGGATCTATGCCCCATATACAAAGGAGAAAATAGCTCCTTAGAAAGGAAACCTGGCTTTTCCTTCTCCAACATATGAAAAAGCCAGGACTGAAACCCAGGCTTTCTGACTTCTGTATAAACTTTTCTTGGTACTTAACATGATAAGCATGACTCACCATTGGGAATTCAAGGCTCTGCCCAAGTTTGGAGCCCTCTGAAGTGTGTCTGATAGAGATGGGAATGGCCTTGTGAGTGTTTTTTATAATTTGGAATTCAATTCACTCCAGTGCAATTTCCCAGCAAGTGATATTCCCAAAACCAACTCAGAATCCTGTGGGGACAATGCTCAAGGTTAACAAGAGGTGAATCCAAAAGGAATGAGCATTCCTATCTTGTATATACTTGCTCTTCCAATTTCCCAGAGCTTCCTCTACTGTGATTTCTGGTAATTGTATTAGAAAGTAACACCACACAGTTTCTCACTGAAGGCAATTAACGGTTTAATTAAACTTGAATTCATTAACTTGTGTAGATTTTTACAAAATCACCTTGCTGAAGCCTGCAGAGTGTGCCCTAATGACCCATGAACAAGCCATGCATATAGTCTTAAAATTCTATGGTGAATTTTATAAACAAACTCTGCAGTAAATGCAGTGGCTGGGCTGAAATATGTCATCTTGTGCTCTTTTAAAAGGTGCTTAATTTTTTTTAATGGAAAGTGCAATTTAGCTGACAGTCATCTCTTTGCTGCTGCATTGGAATAAAGTAGATTTAAAGGCATGGAGTAGAGTGTACTGTAAAAAAGTGGGTCTTAATGCAGAAAGGAATAAAATAGAAAATGTAAGGAACCCACAGGAAACTGAAGATTTGACTGTGAATATTGATGAAGGTGTTTGATTATTGACTTCTTTCATTGTTGTGACAAAGTGTTGGTAACAGTGGACAGTGTGTTAAGCAGGAAAAGTAGTTCAGGTAGAATGGAAATATCTTGATTGAAAAAGAGGTCGTAAGGGGATCTATAATGATCAAATGAAGTTACATTGATGTTGGAATTGATATCTGGTTGACGCTAGATGAATGGATGAAGACCCATCCTAAGTCCTGCAAACCAGACTGGTCCACTGATGCAGAATAGGGGAGATCTATAAACTAGGCCATAGTAAAAGTATTGGAAAGTAGGTTGAATGTCAGAGAAGTCAGATAAGAGAACTCAGGGAGATAAGAGTCAGCATCAGGCTGGTGCCATGGTAGGCAGGTGGAACTGGGTTTGGTTACAAAAAGACAAAAACCCATTAAAAGAGCCAACATTCAAGCTTGCAGGGGCTTGGGGTAGGGGTGGGAGGGTGGAATAATTAAGACTTCATGTTTAGCTGGTTAGCTATTGGATATATGCCAGAAGTAGGAATGGGTTGTGGGTGGGGATGAGTAATCCCATATCTGTGGATAGGAAGAATTCAACTAGATCCAATGTTCAGTTCTAAGTCTCTTCTAATATGACCTCTCATTACCTCTTCCTTGATATGTACCTTTTATTGCACCATTTTTCTTGGTTGTTCCCTTACCTCTCCAGCTTCTCCTTCTCTGTCTCCTTTACTGGCTAATCTTGACTCTTGCTTCACTTGTAGATATTAATGGTTCTCAAAGCTCTGTCATAAGCTCTTTCTTGTTCTCTACTTATTCTCTGTGCTAGTCTCACATTTTCAATTCAATCTATAGATAGCTGATTCCCTTATATATGTCAGAGAAGGCAATGGCACCCCACTCCAGTACTCTTGCCTGGAAAATCCCATGGACAGAGGATCCTGGTGGGCTGCAGTCCATGGAGTTGCTGAGGGTCGGACACGACTGAGCAACTTCACTTTCACTTTTCACTTTCATGCATTGGAGAAGGAAATGGCAACCTACTCTAGTGTTCTTGCCTGGAGAATCCCAGGGATGGGGGAGCCTGATGGGCTGCCATCTATGGGGTCGACCAGAGTTGGACACGACTGAAGTGACTTAGCAGCAGCAGCAGCATATATATGTATCTATCTATCTATATCTATATCTATATCTATATCTATATCGCTGTATCTTCAATTCAAATATGCCTTGAGATTTAACCCAGTGTTTCTCACAGTTGCTTTGAAAACTTGAATAATATATTTATTCTTTTAAAAGAAAGATAATTTGTACAGATGCCCAAGCACTGAGTTTCATTATTTTTCTTTGTTGGGTTTAATTATTTTTATATTTTTCTTATAAGAATTCTTCAAAGATATAAATCCTATGTGTTTTCCTTATAGCTAAATCTAAAATGACATTTCAAATTAAATATAATAAAAACTATAAAATCACAGCTGAATGTGACAGATAATCTTGTTTTGTTAAAAATAAGTCACTTCATTGTGGATATGCTGTTGACTGCTAAAGGACAGATTTTTTTGTTTTTAATTCAGCATGCCTATGCCTACACTATGTGCTCTGGGATGACTCAATTATGTCACAATACTTCTTTTTTTAAATGAGGGTGAAACTTTAAAAATTATATATAATAGAATACCATGACATCAGTTGCCTTCACTTGGCTTGAATGAACCATTTATTGTTAATTCCATTCCACTAGTTGATTACAAATGCTTATTTATTTTTATAACTTTTTGCAGAAAATTTTAACCATCACAGTGAAAACAGAATAAAAAAATAATATTAAATAAAAGATCCTTGAGAATATGTCTATGGACCCCCACCTTGATATTGAGTACCTCACTTTCAAGTTTCATGGGAAAATTAAAGTCTAAACTAACCTCATCATTTTCTTCTACTTCAATCATGTCCTTACCCTACGTAAGCATATCTCATAATTATCTCAGCAGTAGGTACCACCTAATTTATCTAGTCATAGAAGTGAGAAAACAGATTCATCCTTGACCCCATCCTTCTCTCTGCCATCTACAGAGAATAAAATATCAGGTTTTGCTGAGCATACCTTCAAAACATCTCTAGAATTTACCTGACTACCGTTGTTCTATTTCATGGTATCAATATAGCTAACCCTGTATTCTGTCTGGTTTCCTTGTTTGTAAAAACCTAGATGGTAAATTGGATCTTTAACCAAGTCTTACTCAAAATTGGTAGGCTGGGTGTTTGAGCAATTACTTTTTAGGATTTTTATTGACTAACTCATGGAAAGTACACTGTATGGACTCTGTAAGCCAATGAACTTCTTGGTTGATTTGCTACTGTTTTTTAGTTTACGAGCAATTGGCTTTACTCCAGTGACTGAGCTACAGAGGAAACTACCATTTATTATCTCAGAGTAATATTTAAGTCACTTATTTCACAGTCGAAAAGGTTTGGGCAAATGAACTTGTTTAAGCAGAAGAGGTTACTCCTGTAATGAAAAAAATTATGATCCTAAAGCATTAGGTCTTAAGGTACCTAAAGGTTTTCCATTTCATTCTGTATGTTTAGATGCAGTCTGCTTTTATTGGGGGAGATGGGGATGGGTAGAGTGAGAATGGAAGAAGGCTTGAGAGAATGGCTTAGGAAATCCATAATTTGCTCTGAGAAGCTCTATGCTTTTTCACATGTTGTTTACCCACTCTTTCATAGTACCTGGAATATAGAAGATACTCAAATATTTGTTGAATGAGTGAATTCTCAACTCATCATTGTCCATATATTACCCCACTGGCCCTGGAATCTAGTGAAAGACAAAATCAGAAAGGAATAGAATGTTAGGGATGGCATAGACTTTCAGGAGCGTCTAGTGCAAGAGTTTTTATACTGTGTTCTATGGACTTAATGATATTCTCTTGCTCTCTCTTCAACCAGAGCAGAAACTCCTCAATTGGTTTTACATACTAGGGTTCCTCACAAGATTATTTTTTTGGGGGGGGGATATTTTTGACTTTAAAAAAACTAAAAGTGGAGCTTTTTCTTTTAAGATCAGTTTGGTCCAAGCCCATCATTTGGCAGATGAGGAAACTGAGGCCTAAATGGAAGAACATATATTTTCAAAGTACATAAACTGGAGTTCAGTTCTAACCTTCCACCTCCAAAAAACAGAGGAGGAAGTTGGAAAATTTGTTGCATACATTTGTTTACACTACCTTTGCTGAAAGTTTCAGAGTGATAATAATATCAAATCCTAGAATGGCTGAATTGGAAGAGATGAAGTAATCTAATTCAAAAGTTTTTATACTTTTCTCCACTCCCAAGAGTAATGAAAATAAAACAAAAATAAAGAAATGGGACCTAATTAAACTTAAAAGCTTTTGCCCAGCAAAGGAAACCATAAACAAGGAGAAAAGACAATCTTCAGGATGGGAAAAAAATATTTGCAAATGAAGCAACTGACAAGGGATTAATCTCTAAAATAAACAGATAGTTTATACAGCTCAATATCAAAAAAACAAACAACCCAATCAAAAAATGGGTGGAAGACCTAAATAGATATTTCTCCAAAGAAGACACACAGATAGCCAACAAACACATGAAAATATGCTCAATATCACTAATTGTTAGAGAAATGCAAATCAAAACTACAATGAGGTATCACCTCACACCAGTCAGAATGGCTATCATCAAAAAAAAAAAAAAAAAACCTACAACAATAAATTCTTGAGAGGGTGTGGAGAAAAGGAAAACCTCTTACACAGTTGGTGGTGATATAAATTGAAGCACCACTATGGAGAACAGTATGGAGATCCCTTAAAAAACTAAAAATAGAGCTATCATATGACCCAGCAATCCCACTCCTGTGCAAATATCCAGAGAAAACCATAATCTGAAAAGATACATGCACCCCAATGTTCATTGCAGCACTATTTACAATAGCCAGGACATGGAAGCAACCTAAATGTCCATCAACATAGGGATAGATAAAAAGATCAGGTACATATATACATTGGAATATTACTCAACTATAAAAAGGAAAAATTGTGCCATTTGTAGAAACATGGATGGATCTAGAGACTGTCATACAGACTGAAGTAAGTCAGAAAGAGAAGAACAAACATTGTATAATATTACTTATATGTGAAATCTAGAAAAATGATACAGATGAACTTATTTGCAAAGCAGAAATGGAGATACATATATAGAGAACAAACGTATGGTTACCAAAATGTTAAGAGGGGGTGGGATGAATTGGGAGATTGGAATTGACATATATACACTACTAATATACCATTATGTATAAAATAGGCTTCCCTGGTGGCTCAGTGATAAAGAATCTGCCTCCAATGCAGAAGACCTGGGTTTGATCCCTGGGTTGGGAAGATCCCCTGGAGAAGGGAATGGCAACCCACTCCAGTATTCTTGCCTGGAGAATTCCATGGACGGAGGAACCTGGAGGGCAATAGTCTATGGTTGCAAAGAGTCTGGCATGACTGAGTGACTAACACTTTCACTTCCATAAAATAGGTAACTAATGAGAACCTGCTGCATAGCACAGGAATGTCTACTTGGTATTCTGTGGTGACCTAAATGGGAAGGAAACCCAAGAGAGGAGATATATGTATATGTGTAACTGATTTGCCTTGTTGTACACTAAGGAGTACGTCAAGGCTGTATATTGTCACCCTGCTTATTTAACTTCTATGCAGAGTACATCATGAGAAATGCTGGACTGGAAGAAACACAAGCTGGAATCAAGATTGCCAGGAGAAATATCAATAACCTCAGATATGCAGATGACACCATCCTTATGGCAGAAAGTGAAGAGGAACTAAAGAGCCTCTTGATGAAAGTGAAAGAGGAGAGCGAAAAAGTTGGCTTAAAGCTCAACATTCAGAAAACGAAGATCATGGCATCTGGTCCCATCACTTCATGGGAAATAGATGGGGAAACAGTAGAAACAGTGTCAGACTTTATTTTTGGGGGCTCCAAAATCACTGCAGATGGTGACTGCAGCCATGAAATTAAAAGACGCTTACTCCTTGGAAGAAAAGTTATGACCAACCTAGATAGCATATTCAAAAGCAGAGACATTACTTTGCTGACTAAGGTCTGTCTAGTCAAGGCTATGGTTTTTCCAGTGGTCACGTATGGATGTGAGAGTTGGACTGTGAAGAAGGCTGAGTGCTGAAGAATCGATGCATTTGAACTATGGTGTTGGAGAAGACTCTTGAGAGTCCCTTGGACTGCAAGGAGATCCAACCAGTCCATTCTGAAGGAGATCAACCCTGGGATTTCTTTGGAAGGAATGACGCTAAAGCTGAAACTCCAGTACTTTGGCCAGCTCATGCGAAGAGTTGACTCATTGGAAAAGACTCTGGTGCTGGGAGGGATTAGGGGCAGGAGGAGAAGGGGACGATAGAGGATGAGATGGCTGGATGGCATCACTGACTCGATGGACATGAGTCTGAGTGAACTCCGGGAGATGGTGATGGACAGGGAGGCCTGGCGTGCTGCGATTCATGGGGTCGCAAAGAGTCGGACACGACTGAGCGACTGAACTGAACTGAACAGTAGAAACTGAAACAACATTGTAAAGCAACTATACTGGAATAGATATTGATAAATAAAACATGTTTTTTACTTTTAGGCAGAAAAAAGTCTTCACTTACATGAAATATTACATAGAAGCCTATTGTTTTAACATTCTTTTGATATTCAATAAACATTTGTTGAATGCTGTTCTAAGGTCTGCAGATATAGTATTAAAAAGACATGGTCTTTACTTTCATGAAGGTGACATTCTGTGAGTAGAGGAGAAAGCTATTAAATAACTAAACTAATAAACAAAAAGTGTAATCTGACAGAGGAAATCGAGTTAGACTTTAGTAATAAACCAAGTATTGGAAATAAATCAAGAATCAAAGTCAGATACTGTGAAAGTAGTATGTGGTTTCCAAATTATTTGACTACTTCTATATTTCATCATGTTAACAATGAAATACCAGAGATCCAAATTGTATGCTGATAAATGGTGATAAGAACTTCCCTAGTGGATCAGACCTTAAAGAATCTGCCTGCAATGGAGGAGACCTGGGTTCAATCCTTGGGTTGGGAAGATCCCCTGGAGGAGGGCATGGCAACCCACTCCAGTATTCTTGCCTGGAGAATCCCCATGGACAGAGGAGCATAGTGGGCTACAGTCCATAGGGTTGCAAAGAGTCAGAGATTGAAGTGACATAGCATGCAAATGGTGATAAAGAGGAATGTTTGGGTAAAGTACTGGTTTCCTTCTTATGAGGAAAAATAAGCTAATTTTAAAAAGTATACATAGCTTTTTCAGTTAGCTTAAATCTGTAATTACAATTGTGATACGTGATACAAAGGAAACAAAGAAGGTGCCATGATAGAGCATACCTGAGGCTGTGGCTATGGATGAAGGCTGGTGAGGGACAGTACCCCATGTACACTTGTTTGGACTGGCACTATACACAGGTGCTCAGCTGAAAGGGAAAGTGAGAGGTGACACTGAGTTTAAACTCTGCTTGCCAGCTTAGTGCCTTGTGTCAGGTGGCATTTGCTTTGAGTTAGGGTCACCTTTTGCTTCCTCCAAAGGTACTGCCTGTTCTCCAAGGCCTGGGCCTGCAGGGATGAACCAATCCAAGAGGGGACTTTGCTCTGATTTACAGAAACAAGCTACATGAGGGAGCTACAGCACTGATTACGAAAGATCTCTCTGAAGAGGTAGCATTTGAGATTTGACTTAGAAAGATAAGAAGTCCATATGAAGATCTGTACTTGAGGTAGAAGGAACAGCACGAGTTGTCAGGTTCCTGTTGAGTGGGCATTTGCCTGGTCTATTGAGAAACAGTAAATAGACTAATGTGGCTAGAAGAAGCAATGATGAAATTAGAGAAGTGGTGAAGGGCAGCATTCCAAGCCATTGCATTTTGAGTTGGATGGGATATTATTGGAGGTTTATAATCAGAGCTGCTGTGGTTAAAGTGTTTAACCCCAATGGTGTGCTGCTCAGTGTTTAACAAACCACAATCTAGTTGCTTATTTTTTTGATGTAAATACCCCTATCATGGCTGTTTTCACATCACTAAATGTAGAGATGAGAAGACATGGTAACAATTGGCATGGAGTGGTCTGCGCCAATTGGAGCACCTCAATTTGCAGATGTAAATACTGTGGAGATCAGTATGGTCAGATCAGAGAGGACATAGCTTCCCAAGATAAGGGGTATAGATGTCATCCCATAGAAAGCCCAGGAATGGCCCAGGAAGCCATTGGTGAATCTTAAGCACAGATAGCATGGCTAAATTTGTGCTTTGCAAAGTCTAGGGGTGTAAATTAAGGGTAGTACATGTGTTATATTCATCTTATAAATGAGAAATATATAGAGAGATATTAAATATCTTATAGCAATGGGTTTTGAAGAGAATATTGGCAAAACCAAAACCCATGAGTCAGTGACAAAACTGAAATCTGAAGCTAGCTTTGCCAAATATTCCTTTTGATAAAGCATCAATAAGTGGAAAATAGGGGAAATCTTGATTTTCTTTCTTGATCTGAGATGTTTAATAGAACAACAGTAAAAGGACATGTGGGAGAGCGGTGCTGACAACACAAAAGTATGCCTCTTGTTGATAGTCCAATAAAAATGTCACTATTGAAAATGGGTGACTCTCGAAGGCTGAATCATCTCCAAGAATTTTGAAACAGTGGAGAAGTTGGAATTAAAACAGAATTACTAATTGTACCTCTGTGTCCCTCTAGAAGGATAAACAAATGTCTAAGGATTGCCACTCATAGTCCCATTAATAAACTATTTAACTTCACTAAAATATGCCTTAATTGCACAAGACAATAGTGTATAATCAATCAACCTGACAGTGGAAATAGAGGCAGACTTTAGTAACAAAGTAATTATTTGAAATACATCAAGGATGAAAGTCAGACTCTAGTTAATTTATTGAAAGTAGTATGTGATCTCCAAATTATTTTACGACTTCTATATTTCATTATGCTAACAATTAAATACCAGAATTCCAAGTTGTGTGTTGCTAAGTGGTATTAAGGAATGAAAAGTGTTTGGATAAAATGTTGGGTTCTTTGTCATGAGAAAAAATATGTGAGTTTAAAATTTATACATGGTTTCTTCAGTTGGCTTAAACCAGTATCAGGAGGCTTCTTAAACAAGGTGATATTTGTCATTTCTTTTGGAATACAACCAAGAAGAACTAATTAGCAGGAAAAGTTTTCCCCTGCAGGCTGCAAAATTAGTCTTGAGGTCAAAATAAATGATAATGAGAAAGCTGGGTTATTAAGTCTAAGCATAGTTTCCAAAGGATAAATATAAAAGGTCACTGAATAGAATATTATCATAGAGAGGCTTTCAGCTTGCAGATTGAGATTTAGTTAATATAGGTTGCTGAATTTTTAACAAATTTGCATCATATATATTTCCTTCATCTCTACTGAATCATTAAATTAGAAAATATAAGCTCCCAAGACATTTTGCTATGAGTGTTGAATTCAAAATGTGTTGGTGACTTAATTTTTCAATAGCAAACTGTGGGCTTATTTTCTCAAGAAATCATATTCTGGTTTAAATACTGAAGTACTTCCTGTAATTTTTATTCAGTGAGAAGGAAGCATAATTCTTTCTGCCTTCTGTTTGACTTTCATTTATATATTCCACAAATATTTATTGAGCATCAATTTTGTGCACAATAGTGTGGCAGGCACTATGTTAAATGCATCAATGTATCCATTAAGAATGTAGCTTGGTTGGGGAAATAAAATACATTCTTTGATTTGCATATCACAAGATGAAATGTTACAAGTATCATGTGAGAAGTACAAATACCTTACTCTGTTACCCCAAAGGACAAAGATACTACTAACTGGGACAAAAGTGAAGGCTTCTAATTTAAGATTGGAACACATGAAAATGAATGGTGGGAATGCATGCCAGGTAGGAGGAGTAAGTTTAAACAAAGACTTGGAGCTGAGGAAATACAGAATGCATATAAGGAGAATGTAATTCAATGAAGCTGAGATGTGTATCAAGAAGAGTGATGGGAAATGAGGTAAAAATAGCTTTGTTAGTTAATTCATTCATCAACAAGTGTTTGTTGAGAACCACCTATGTGCCAGGGACTGGTCTGGACAGTGGTGATGGAAGAGTGGATAAGGCAGTCTTTAATCTCATGTAATGTTGCAAAATTCCTTGGATGCTAAATATAGAATTTTGATAGCCTGCAGGCAAGGGGATTATCAAAAGTAATATGGCAGCAACATGATCATAACTTTTCAGGAAAAAAAAAGTATTTTACAAAGCTACTAGAAATGTGTTTTCATTAGTGGAAACTTCTAGAAAACCTGTGCTATTCCCAGTTAATGCTTAAAAAAGTAAAACAACTAGAATAATAACCTTTGTATGGAATATTACATTTTAAATAATATATTTTACATCTATTATCTCACTTGTTCCTTCCGTCAACCCCATGACCTCAGATGTCTTCAGTATTTCCAGTTTATAGATGAGGCCTAGAGACAAAGTGACTTTCTGATAAGCATACAGCTTTAATTAAGTGTCTGAGCAGGATATGAAAGCAAATATTCTGTCATTCCAAATCCCCTACTATTTTTTAGTCTTCAGCCTCAATAGACTCAAAGGCCCCCAAAACAATCTTCCTATGCATATTTTTTCCTTTCTCATTTCCTATCACATTATTCTCACGCTAGATGCAATGAAACACTAAAAAGATTATTATGGGCATAAATTTCTGAAAATCTTTTCAACTGTCAGTTTGGATTTAAATGAAAAACAGTATTGTGGGAATCATATGAGCGCATCACAAGGCTAGGTCCCAGCTGCCTTATTAATGCTGATTCCTGACTTCTAGTGGGGTGATGCTGTTTTACAACGTTTCTGGATTGGTGTGGGTGAATCTACCAAGATCCCTTGTTGGCCTTCTTTTTCTCCCCTCTGAAGATCCTCCATATAGATTTCATAGATCTTTCAAAAAGGTGACTTCTTTCAAGGGTAAAGCAACATTTATCTTTCATGGAGTGCAGGAATGGCATTTCCCTTGAGAAGAGCTATATTGATTATTTATTAGGGTTTTATCCCAGTGGTGCTGAGGTGGAGGGAGACTACAAAGGAGAAGCAGGGTTCGCACAGCCATTTAGAAAGTTAAAAGGCAGCAACAACCTGTTCATAAATTTTTCTTGCTGATATAACAGCTGTATTAAATGACACAGGTATCTAGTCAATTGTATAACAGCTCCATCAAAGAGGTCTTTTGGCAGCACAAAGGTAAATCCATCTGTAATAAATAATCTTTCTGCATGGCTCCATCGGTAACTATGGGGAGCCATTCCATATCACTGGGATGCATGATCTTGTTGAATTCTCATAACTGCTTTATGAAAGAACTGGCATTATCCCCTGTATTGTTGGTGTGTGATTCTTGCTAAACACACCCTCTGCCTTTCCACAAGCTGCTTACTATTCTGGGAATAACCTACTCCACCTTGTCTGTCTACTGAACTCTCTCTAAATGTTGGTGTGTTCCCCACCCTGTGACTCTTTCCCTTATCATATACTCTAGTCATTCTTTTCATAATCTTGTGCCTGGCTCTGGGCTAGGCATTTGGGATACAATAGAGCACAAAGCAGACAAAAAGTGATTACTGAGATGTTTTATAGTGAGGAGAGACAATATACCAAACGAAAATGTAAGACCTGCAGACTGATCAGTTTCAGTGCCCTGAAGAAAAGAATGCATGGTAATGTAATACACGAGGAGGATGGGGGTGGTGACTGTGTGATCAGGGAAGCTTCCCCCTGCCTCTGTCTCACTATCTTTCATTTGTTTTCTTCACTGTTCTTGACTCCACCTGTCAGTTTTCTTGTCTTCTCTCCTTAAGAGCCTGTAGACTTCTGGGCCACGTGGGTGATTCCCATTTGCAAAGTTTCCCATCTTTGAATCCACTGGTACAGCAGAGCACTTCAGAAATACTTGTCAAAGTGACTTGAGGACACTTAGGCCATGAGCAGTCAAGTAACTTGCCTAAAGTTATACCACTACAAATGTAGACATCACTGTCTGAACCTGGTGCTGCTGACTCCAGATGCAGTATTCTTTCCCCCACATTACAGCCTTCTTTATGTCTTTTCCCTGACCCCTAAGGCCCTACATGATCTATACCACTACCACACTCAACCCCAGCTGTGACTTTGTCTCCTACTCTTCCCTCACTCTGTGCAAACCCACCGGCTGCCTTGTTGTTCTGTGAGTAGGCCATGCACGCTCCCACCTCTGGTGGTCTACCTGTCTTCCTTGCCTGCAATGCCCTTTCTCCAGTGTTCTTTTCCTATACAGGACCCTGGCCAACCTCCTTGCCTCCTTCATGTCCTCACCCAAATACCAACTTCCCACTGAGGGGTCATCCTCTGTTACCCCCTTCTCCTCCTGCCCTCAATCTTTCTCAGCATCAGGATCTTTTCAAGATGGTTGGATGGCATCACTTTCTCAATGGACATAAGTTTGAGCAAGGTCTGGGAAATGGTGAAGGACAGGGGAGCCTGGCCTCCTGCAGTCCGTGGGGTCACAAAGAGTTGGACATGACTGAGCGACTGAACAACAAATGGAAGGATAGGATCTTGTTATGTTTTATTTAACATTGTATCTTAAGGTCCTAGAACATAATAGTCTTCTAGTAACTGTTGAATGAACTTTGAACAAATTTATGTTTAATCAGATATGGCTTATACATTCAAAAGCAATCCCTTCCTGTAGAAACTCAATAAAGAGCAAGCAAAGGTCATGCTGTATTACCACTGGTCCCTTGATGCTATAGCACCTGTGCTAAGCATAGCATAGTTCTGGGGCTTGAGTGAGTAACAGGAAACTTGGTACATTCTTCAGAGTAAGTGGGTGAAAGTCGCTTAGTTGTGCCCAACTCTTTGCGAGTGTATAGTCGCATGGACGATATAGTCCATGAGATTCTCTAGGCCAGAATACTGGAGTGGGTAGCCTTTTCCTTCTCCAGGGGATCTTCCCAACCCAGGGATCAAACCCAAGTCTCCCACACTGCAGGAGGATTCTTTACCAACTGAGCCACAAGGGAAGCCCAGGGTAAAATGCTGCCTTATTTATATTTGCTGGATCTCTCTCCACTTGAGCATCAGGATAAAGTTTGTATGTCTGGCCAACTTCTACCTACTCTTCTGTTAGCACTTTGCTAGGCACACTGAACAGATGTGTTCATGAACTGTTCAGTGAACAGGTTCACAAACAGTTAGCACTTGGGCATTTGCTGGGTTCTCTTCTAATACATTTCAGAGTCTTTCCTCTAAAAGAATATCAGTACTTGATTCTCCAACTGGTCATGAATTTGATCTGGACTTCCTTCAATTAGACATGCGGTAATAATGGGAGTTATGGGCTCTCTTTAAAATGACCCTTCTCTGCCTATTAATTTTACTTTTCTATGTATCCATGGAAGTTCTGCATCCTACAGCAAAATAGCGACCAAGATAGGCTCTCTTCAACTTGGCAAGCAAAGGATCTTCCACAGCCAAATTGTATTTAAATAAATAGATCCTGACTTCTTAGCTCTTTGCTCATAATACTTCATTTGTTTTTCTGAGTGTTTTTAGAGGTCATCCAAATTTTATTTAAGTGCTATGGCAGCATAGAAATTACTTCAAAATGAAATTTTGAAACATTCAGTTCAGTTCAGTCGCTCAGTCGTGTCCGACTCTTTGTGACCCCATGAATTGCAGCATGCCAGGCATTTTCAAATATGATGTTTTGGTGGTGTGCTTTGTAATCTTCATTTATTTTTCAGAATTTGTACTAGAACAAAGGGCTTTGAGGACATGGTCACTAAATTCAAATTAGGTAGAATGAAATCTGACTTCTCTGGAAATTTAGTAGCTGAAGCTTTGCCTGCTCATTTTTATCACACAGTCCAGTTGTATCCAGCCCCTCCTGCCATTTCCACACAGTTAGCTCATGCCAGCCTAGTTCCCTGTCTTGCATAATTCTACAGAAGTCTAGTTCCCTTGCACAAGACATACAACCTCACAGATCACACAGCCATACTAAATCTCATTTCTTCAGATATATATTGTGGCAACAGGCTCTTCGTCACATGACTGAGCACACACACTCCCCTGTACTGTCATACTCAGGCCCCCCACATGGTAATCTAGCCCAGTCTTCCCCACAGACACACAAATACACACTCTCCCTAGGGCTTGAAACTTTCTTCTTTCCCTTATAAGAGTCTTATCTATGACAGAAGGTACAAGCCCTTCTTCAGATCGATAGTGTAGAAAATGATGGACAGAAGAGAAATGAGTGAACACAGTAGAGAAATACTAGAAAAAAAAAGGTGGGGGATAATTGTTCATTTATTAGTTAATATCTACAGCATAGCAATGACCATTAAAATGCACAGAATCTGAGTGGTTAAGTAAGCACTTACTTTGTTTACTAAATATATCTCTTAGATTGTGGTATTTTTTAAAATGGAAATGAATTTCTTAGAGGTAATGATCAAAACTTCCTTCAGCAGCAAGTGTCTTTAAGTCATAGACCACATTTAAATATGTGTAAAGAAAACACAGTAAGACTGAATTATTCTCAGAGCTATGCAGAGAAAGAATTGTGAAGTTTTGTGGAGAGTTTTCCATGATTAATCAATATAGTACTGTTAGACACTTGTGGGGAATTACCTAGGGCTGGGGAAAGAACTAGCCAATAGCATCAGAGATTTATAGGCTGCCATGTTTCTGACAAATACACTCATTTTTTCTGTTTTTTAAAATCTATCTCTGGAATGCTGTGAAAAAGATATTTTGGTGAGTGTTTTTATATATTTCTGAGAAAACAACAGAAATGGGAGTGGGAGCAGAGGAAATTGTACTGTTTAGAATGTATTACAATTTAGAATCTCATTTTTTCCACCTTTATTGACCTATAATTGACATATAACATTGTGTAGGTTTCAGGTGTAACGTAGGTGTAACGTGATGCTTGATACGTATATATTACAAAATGATGACCACAGTAAGATTAGTTAATACATCCAGCACTTCACATAGTTACCCTTTGTGCGTGTGTGTGTGTGTGTGTGTGTGTGTGTGTGTGTGTTTGGTGAGAGCATTTAAGATCTATTCTCATCAGTTCAGTTCAGTAACTCAGTCGTGTCCGACTCTTTGTGACCCCATGAACCACAGCACACCAGGCCTCCCTGTCCATCACAAACTCTCGGAGTCTACCCAAACTCATGTTCATTGAGTTGGTGATGCCATCCAACCATCTCATCCTCTGTCGTTCCCTTCTCCTCCTGCCTTCAATCTTTCCCAGCATCAGGGTCTTTTCAAATGAGTCAGCTCTTCGCATCAGATGGCCAAAGTACTGGAGTTTCAGCTTCAACATCAGTCCTTCCAATGAACACTCAGGACTGATCTCCTTTAGGATGGACTGGTTAGGTCTCCTTGCAGTCCAAGGGACTCTCAAGAGTCTTCTCCAACACCACAGTTCAAAAGCATCAGTTCTTCAGCGCTCAGCTTTCTTTATAGTCCAACTCTGGGGACTATATATAGTCTACATCCATACATGACTACTGGAAAAACCATAGCTTTGACTAGATGGACCTTTGTTGGCAAAGTAATGTCTCTGCTTTTTAGTATGCTATCTAGGTTGGTCATAACTTTCCTTCCAAGGAGTGAGTGTCTTTTAATTTCATGGCTGCAGTCACCATCTGTAGTGACTTTGGAGCCTCAAAAAATAAAACCAGCCACTGTTTCCACTGTTTTCTCATCTATTTGCCACTCTCATACTGACTTTCAGTTATAGAATTCATATTGTTAATTATAGCCAGCATGCTGTACATTAGATCCTCAGTATTTATCCATTTGTAAGTGGAAGTCTGTATTCTTTGATCAAAATTTTCCCATTTCCCCCACCCCCAGCCCAGGGCAACCATTAATTTACTGTTTCTGTGAGTTTGGCTTCTTTAGGCTCCACATATAGGTGAGGTCAGATTTTCCTGGTGGCTCAGAGGGTAAAGAATCCGCCTGCAATGCGGGACACCTGGGTTCGATCCCTGGGTTGGGAAGATCCCTTGGAGGAGGGCATGGCAACCCACTCCAGTATTCTGGCCTGGATAATCGCATGGACAGAGGAGCCTGGAGGGCTACAGTCCATAGGGTTGCAAAGAGTCAGACATGACTGAGTGACTAAGCACACAGAACAGGACAAGAGGTTCCCAGCGGTTTGTGGGTGGGCTTCTTGATAGGATTGGTGATGTACTTAGTAGGATCCACTTCCCTTTAGCGCTTTCTGAGAGAGTCCTATCTGCCTGTCTAGTAGCTTTTTTGCAACCCTGGTCTTCCAGCTCCGGACTCATGCTCTGGATGGGGCCAGAGGGAGAAGGGCCTCTGGCAGCATCCCATGCAGCTGGGAAGCCAGGCACTAACTCACAGGCCCCCACATTCCCCTTCATCACAGCTGAAAGCATTTCTGGGAATTAAGCTGTGCTGCCTTGATAGAGGGGTGGTGCGAGTCAGGTCAAGCTGCTCCTCTTACCCTCTTCCTTGCATCCCAACTCGGATAGTTTTTTTTTTCTTTTTTTTGCTCCAATGAGGTGCTGGAGCTTTTCCTCTGGGAACCTTGCCTTCCACAAAGGCTCCCTCATCTGTGTGCAAGTGCCTGAGATCATGCTCTCCAGCGGCTCTTGGACCACGACCAGAAGGGTCCGAAGGGTCTACAGCCAAGACCAGGTCTGTATACCCGTTACCCTATGAGTGAGTTAGCAAGACTCCTCCCAGGGCCCTTGGCCTTCAGTGGTGGATCCCACAGCTCCCATAAAGGCACTTTCATCCAGGGATGGGGGCAAATTGTTGTCCAGGGGAAGACTCAGCCATGTTGCTGGCAGCATTTTAAAATCTCCATTTGGAAGTTGAAAGGTAGCTTCAGGCCTTCCTTTTGGAGAAGGACGGGGCAGCTACAGATGCCCTGAGTCACTGCTCCAGTATTTCCCTCAGCTTTAAAGAGCATTCTAATCAGAAAGCAAGTACCCAGCGTGACTTGCTTTACCTGGGGATGTTTCTTACCGCACTGTGAAAACTAGTGTAGTTCCCCTGTGTCCATGCCAAGAATCCCGGCTGGTGGAAGAAAAAACAAGTTGGGCTAGAGAATCTTGATGGAGTTCTATGCCTGAGTGAAAGTCTTATTTTACCTTTTACTTCCATGGGCAATGAGAAGTAACTGGATACTCTTTGCTTTTTGTACCATTTCATTTTTGTTTTTAATTTTCTAAAATAATATACTGTTTATATGTATGTATACAAAAGCTTTCATGCTTGATAAAGAGAAAGAACAACAAAGAGATGGATAAATTGGAAAACCTAGACTAAATGAAATGGGAGCACTGAATAAAATAGAAAAAGTGAAACAAACTAGATAAAAGCAATTGCATATGTTCTTCCCAAACTCTACTACTTCTGGGTTGTTAACCTGTTTGCTAAACTCAAAGCCTTCTTCTGGTAACTATGGATGGTTTCAAATAAGTAAAAATAATATGGAATAGGCAGGTTTGGAATTATTGGGGGGAAACTTTAGAGATCATGGAGAATGTTGAGAAGAATAGAAGAAGAAAGGGAAATATGCAAGTATATGTGTATACAGTGTCTGCTTCTGAGAATGATGCAAGGCACTATACAGAGAGGCATACATTTTCTAAGAGGAGAGATCTGATCTTTGGCTAAAACACATAAACCAAGTGGTAGAAGGAATGGAGTATGTTAAAAAAAAAAAAAACCTGAGGATAGCTCTCATGAAACACAGATCTAAACTTCTTAAGACCTGTAACAAATTGGAAAACATGCATCATGTAGTTATCCTTATTTTCGTATAAGAAGTATATGAGTGAATTAGGTAAAATGAATGTTTTGATTTCCACAAATTCTAGGACTTCAAGAGGGCTTTGGGGGATTGTTAGTAGTGATGCAATTGGGTATTCCCCTGTGCAGGGACTTGCATGCTGCCTAGGATAGCCAAGGGCAAAGACATTTTGTAGTTTGATAATGTTGACTTTTTTGGTGCCAGAGGGATGTGACCTAGGTATTGTTAAATATGCCAGCAAAAAAATTCATGTTTCTAAAAAAATATGTACTTCTAAGAGTTTATATTTTTTCCAGTAGAGCAGTCAACCAATAAGTAATCATTTCATCAATGAATGATTATGCTAAATAGGGCTGAAGTTAGGCTATCTCCTGCTGCTGATTGAATATATAGCCAAATGTATAATGGCCTGATTAAAATATAGATTTATTTCTTGCTCATTTAAAAATGTAAAAGGATGTTTCTGGTTAGGGAAGTTGATTCTTCTACAATCATTCCAGGCTGGCAAAGACTTTGCCATCATTATACTTGGCCACCTTCGTCTCCATGGTAATTTTCATTCAAATCAGCTGAAAGGGCTATGGAGCATGAATACACTTGAGAGATTCTAATGCAGCAGGAATTAATATAGCACCCTTATTTCCTCTCACAGTTTGTTGGCTAGATCTCATTCGTATAACCACAGTTGATAAAATGAGATTAGGAAATATAATCTATCATAGTGTGAATTGTAACAGTTTCTATGATGTTTGCCATCCTGGCAGAAATATTCCTTTGGATCCTTCTCACACATAGCACACATTGAGACCTCTTTAAGTGAGACACCCTGAAATCTCACAGTCACTAAATCTTGCTTAATCAGATCCTGACATAGTTACTTATGTTTTGTGTGTGTGTGTGTGTGTGTGCATGTTCAACTGCATCCAACTCAGTGACCCATGGAATGTAGCCTGCCAGGCTCCTTTCTCAGATTTCCCAGGCAAGAATGCTGGAGTGGGTTGCCATTCCCTTCTCCAGGGGATCTTCCCAACCTAGGAGTTGAACCCACGTCTCCTGTGCCTCCTGCATTGACAGGCAGATTTTTTTACCACTGTGCCACCTGGGAAGCCTCTATGTTCTACCTATGACTTAAAAAAAACAAGCTAAATTATCAGTACCTCTACCTCATGGTACCCAATATAGAATGGTGAGATAGGGCAGCCCAATAAGAAATCCCATTCAGACAGGGAAAATTGGGAAACATGCCACAATCCCTGATTTAGAGCAGTAACGGGATTCTACTGAGCAAATACAGTATCATTTCCCTGCCATGGTAGTGAAGAAATTTCTGTGATAAGCCCTTACTTCTGCTTTCTCAGAGGAATTCCTTCTTTCTGTTACTCTCAGTGGCCCCTGGTTATCTATACATTCTGCAGTGTTCTTTATTGCTCATTCTTCTTCATTGCCACATCTGAAGTGAGTGAGAAAGAATTGAACAGCCCTGACAGCTGACAGCTGGTAGCAGGCCTAGTAACTAAATTTAGGCCATGGTGTTTGCTGCTAAATAGCTAGGCCATGGTGTTCCCTGCTGAAATAAACAATTCCATACAATATCAACAATATTTGAAAAGAGGTCACTCTGTGACCTTGATGAAATAAGAGGAAAAAACAAGACCACTCAGTTATCAAGACTAAACACAGACAAAAAGCCAGAACACTACATAACCACAAAAAATAGTTAAACTCTTCTCATTCCGGGTAATATAACTGCTTTACCAATGGCAAATCTAGCCCCAAATCATTCCTTCTACTTCCTGGATAAAGCTTATGATCCTAAATTACAGAATTGTCCTTATTACCTGATAGCACTCAATCCAGAACAGACCCCCATTTATTTAAATTCTCCCTAAAATTATGCAGTATAAGCCCAAGTGTTTCCATCTGCTAAATACTGAATTGTCCCTCCACCCCCCCAAAGTTTGCAATCATAACCTCCCACACCTCAGAATGTAACCATAATTGGAGGTCCTGTATTTGAAGAGGTGATTGATACTAGTCAGATTAGATTAGGGCCTACTCTAAAGATCTCATTTCAACTGAGATCTGAGTTAAGTTTTCCCAGGCAAGAATACTGGAGTGGGTTGCCACTCCCTGAAATGAGATCTTTAAAGTGGGCCCTAAATCTGGTCTGACCAGTATCCTTAGGAAAGAGGAGATTAAGACTCAGACAGCAGACATGAGAGCACAGCCATGAGTAAGATAGGGCGAGAAGTGCTGGAAGAAACCAAACCTGCTGACACCTTGATCTCAGACTTCAAGCCTCCAGAACTATGAGAAATATATTTCTGTGAAGCTGTCCTGTCTGCGGTGCTTGTTATGGTGGCTGTAACAAACATGACTCCTTCTTCCTGTGGCAGCCACTGATTGCTCTTGGTGTGTAGGCTTCCTTGTTGCAAGTTAGAAAACCTAATTTTGACTATAGGAATTTCCCTCGTGGTCTTTGGAACTGGACTTTATTGTGAGTGTGGAGGGGACATTCTGTCTGGGAAAGGTACAGGTTTTGCAATGTGCTTCTTTCTGGTACCAATTTGGGGGTCCGTTACTTTTTCAGACTATATGCACACTGTTGGAAATTTATTATATATATATGACAGTATCTGAACATATACTTTATCCTACAGGATAAAGGGAAAAAGTGAGTTGGCTCATGAGTAGATACTTATAGAAAGTAACATTTAAGGAATCCCTCTGATTCTGGATCAGTGTCACAGGCAAGATAGATTTTTTTTCCTCTGCCAGTAAAATAAACAAAAAACAAACAAAATTTTGTGTAATATCCTCAGATGCTGCGGTTCAGAGGGGTTCTCTTCCCCCGACTCAGCTGAGGCCAGCAGAGTTGGTGCTGACAATTGAGTGTAGCAGATGGAAGGCAGACGGTGGAGGGCAGCGGGAAAGAAGCTGGCTGATCATGTCTGCTTATCAGTGGTAGGATAGCCCTGGTGAGGGGTTTTACAGAGCAGCCAAGACCAGCATTTTCACAGGACAGTGTCAGACTGAGGTGATACTGAGGCTGTTTGTGTGCCCAACCTAAAAGATGGGAACCCAAGTCAAAGCTGGAGTTCATACTCAGGCAGGTCATGGCTTATAAGTAGTAGCCAGGCCCCAAGGGGGAGTGTACAGGAGCCAGTTTACTCTGGTAACCATTCATGGTGCATCTTGTGGCCAAGAGAAAATTTGAAGGCCTTGGCCTGGTTTCTGGGTCTTATCCTTCTGCTTCCTAAGATGATAAGACCTTTACTTAACCCTGAGTTAGTGCCAGATACTTTAGACCAAACCCACAAGAAGCTTGGTGTCTGTGGAAGAGGTTAGTCTCATTCCATTGTTAAAGTGCTGAAAAGGACGGATGCTGCCATTACATTTTCCTGGTGTTTTCTGGATGTTCAGAAATCACCCATGAGGACAGACATGAATTTCATTAGATACTAAAAGTTCCAAGGATCTACTGTATAACATGGTAACTATAATTATACTATATCATATACTTGAAATTTGCTAAGAGGTAGATCTTAAACCTTATTATGACAAAAAGTTAACCATGTGAGGTGATACATGTGTTAATGAATTTGACTGTGGTAATTCTCTCACAATGTATACATGCTACTAAGTCCAGGCTGCTTCTGCTCTGCTAGAGAACTGTGTTACTGAGGTCTGGCTGCTTGTTTCTTTTTTTTTTTAAATTTAATTTTAAATTGAAAGATACTTAATTTACAATATTGTGATTGTTTCTGCTAGTTTCTTTTGTATTAATGGGACAAAGAAAGGGGGAGCTGAAGAGGTAAAGTAAAAAGGCCCTGAGTGATAAGTCTATACAGTCATGTCTCACTCTTTGTGACCCCATGGACTGTAACCTGCCAGGTTCTTTTGGCCATGGGATTCTCCAGGCAAGAATAATATGTATACCTGTGGCTGATCCATATTGAGGTTTGACACAGAACAACAAAATCTGTAAAGCAATTATCCCTCACTTAAAAAAATAAATAAATATAAAAAAAAATTAAGAATACTAGAGTGAGTTGCTGTTTCCTTCTCCAGGGAATCTTCCCAACCTAGGGATTGAACCCTAGTTTCCTGTTTGGCAGATGGATTCTTTACCATTGACCACCTGGGAATTACGGTTATAAAATGAATTTTTGTGATAATTGATGGTTTTGAACATCTTTTCATGTGATTGTTGGCAATTTATTTATGTTTGTGAAACAACAGTGGAAATATGTTCCTAATTTTTATGGAGGTGTTTATCTTCTCTTTTTTGAGTTATAAGAATGCTCTGTGTATTTTGAATATACTATAAATATTTCTTCCTAATCTGTTGTCATCTTGAAGAGCTGTCTAGTCTTTCCCATTCTATTGTTTTCCTCTATGTCTTTGCATTGATCTCTGAGGAAGGCTTTCTTACCTCTCCTTGCTATTCTTTGGACCTCTGCATTCAAATGGGTATTTCCTTTTCTCCTTTGCCTTTCACTTCTCTTTTCTCAGCTATTTGTAAGGCCTCCTCAGACAACCATTTTGCCTTTTTGCATTTCTTTTTCTTGTGGAAGGTCTTGATCACTCCCTCCTGTACAATGTCACGAACCTCTGTCCATAGATCTTCAGGCACTCTGTCTATCAGATCTAATCACTTGAATCTATTTGTCACTTCCATAGTATAATCATAAGGGATTTGATTTAGGTCATACCTGAATGATTTAGTGGTTCACCATAAAGAACAGAAATAGTATGGACCTAACAGAAGCAGAAGATGTTAAGAAGAGGTGGAAAGAATACACAGAAGAACTATACAAAAAACATCTTCATGACTCAGATAATCATGATGGTGTGATCACTCACCTAGAGCCAGGCATCCTGGAATGTGAAGTCAAGTAGGCCTTAGGAAGCATCACTACAAACAAAGCTAGTGGAGGTAATGGAATTCCAGTTGAGTTATTTAAAATCCAAAAAGGTGATGTTGTGAAAGTGCTGCACTCAATATGCCAGCAAATTTGGAAAACTCAGCAGTGGCCACAGGACTGGAAAAGGTCAGTTTTCATTCCAATCCCAAAGAAAGACAATGCCAAAGAATGCTCAAACTACTGTACAATTGTACTCATCTCATACTCTAGAAAAATAATGTTTAAAATTCTCCAAGCCAGGCTTCAACAGTACATGAACTGTGAACTTCCAGATGTTCAAGCTGGTTTTAGAAAAGGTAGAGGAACCAGAGATCAAATTGCCAACATCCGTTGGATCATCAAAAAAGCAGTAGAGTTCCAGAGAAACATCTACTTCTGCTTTATTGACTATGCCAAAGCCTTTGATTGTGTGCATCACAACAAACTGGAAAATTCTGCAAGAGATGGAAATATCAGACAACCTAACCTGCCTCTTGAGAAATCTGTATGCAGGTCAGGAAGCAACAGTTAAAACTGGACATGGAACAACAGACTGGTTCCAAATAGGAAAAGGAGTACGTCAAGGCTGTATATTGCTACCCTGCTTATTTAACTTATATGCAGAGTACATCATATGAAATGTACTGATGTACTTCATTTGGGCTGGATGAAGCACAAGCTGAAATCAAGTTTGCTGGGAGGAAATATCAATTACTGTAGATGACATCACACTTAAAGCAGAAAGCAAAGAACTAAAGAGCTCTTGATGAAGCTGAAAGAGGAGAGTGAAAAATTTGGCTGAAAACTCATCATTCAGAAAACTAAGATCATGGCATCTAGTCCCATCACTTCAGGCACATGGGGAATCAGTGGAAACAGATACAGACTTTATTTTTTGGGCCTCCAAAGTCACTGCAGATGGTGACTGCAGCCATGAAATTAAAAGATACTTGCTCCTTGGAAGAAAAGTTATGACCAATCTAGACAGCATATTAAAAAGCAGAGACATTACTTTGCCAACAAAGGTCCATCTAGTCAAAGCTATGGTTTTTCCAGTAGTCATGTATGGATGTGAGAGTTGGAATATAAAGAAAGCTGAGTGCCGAAGAACTGATGCTTTTGAACTGTGGTGTTGGAGAAGACTCGAGAGTCCCTTGTACTGCTAGGAGATCCAACCAGTCCATCCTCAAGGGTATCAGTCCTGAATATTGATTGGAAGGACTGGTGCTGAAGCTGAAACTTCAATAGTCTGGCCACCTGATGCAAAGAACCGACTCATCGGGAAAGAGCCTGATGCTGGGAAAGATTGAAGGCGGGAGGAGAACGGGATGACAGAGGATGAGATGGTTGGATGGCATCACAGACTCAATGGACATGAGTCTGAGTAAACTCTAGGAGTTGGTGATGGACAAGGAGGCCTGGCATGCTGCAGTCCATGGGGTCTGAAAGAGTTGGACATGACTGAGAGACTGGACTGAATCTGTTGTCTAACCACCCAGGAATTGAACCATGTCTGCTGCATTGTTGGCAGATTTTTAACTGGCTGAGCCATCACAGAAGCCTCATAAGCTCTTGTTGCAAATATCTCTTGGTTTCAGGTGGGGGAGGTGATATGTTAATTTATAGCCTGTAGCCATTCACAAGTGGGCTGGCTCAGGATATTTCCTGTGAGTTGAACAAAGGTATTTTAACCTTTATGCATGGGGGCTTCCCTGGTGTTTCAGACTGTAAAGAAGGTGCCTGCAATACAGGAGACCTGGGTTTGATCCCTCCATCAGGAAGATGCCCTGGAGAAGGAAATGGTTCCAGTATTCTTGCCTAGAGAATTCCTTGGACAGAAGACTCTAGAAGGCCACAGTCAATAGGGTCAGAAGGAGTGACTAACACTCAGTCATGGGGGGCAGGGTTCCTGGAGATGGGGCATTATGCTATAGGTGGCTTTCCTTTAGCTATTAACTCAAATAGCAAAAACAATAGAGAACAAAGGGTAAACTAAAAGAAACAGATCTGCTTTACAGAATTTTGTTGTTTTCTGCCAAATATCAACATGAGTCAGCCATAGGTATACATACGTCCCCTCTCTCTTGAACTTCCCTCCCATCTCCCTCCCCATCCCACCGCTCTAAATTGTTCCAGAACCCGTTTGAGTTCCCTGAGTCATACTTCAAGTTCCCACTGGCTATTCACTTTACATTATCCTTCAATTAAAAAATAAATAAATTTAAAAAGCAATAAAAATACATTAAAAATAATTAAAAGAAACAGATCTAATATGAAGTCAAATTTGTTTTTCCCTGTTACATACATATGGGCTTCACAGGTGGCGCTAGTGGTGAAGAAACCACCTGCCAAAGCAGGAGAATAAGAGATGTGGGTTTACCCTGGGTCTGGAAGATCCCCTGGAGGACAGCATAGCAACCCACTCCAGTATACTTAGCTAAAGAATTCCATGGACAGAGGAGATTGGCAGACAACAATCCATAGGGTCACAAAGAGTTGGAAATGACTGAAGCAACTTAGCATTCATTACATACATACATCAAATCATAATGTTGTATACTTTAAATACATTCAGGTTTGTCGATTATATCTCAATAAAGCTGGAAAAATATGTAATTATTTTGTCTATAAACTGGCAGTAATGGCCCTCACTATTCTGTACCTAAGTGCTTCTTTTTTAGGCGATGATGATTCAGTTCAGTTCAGTCGCTCAGTCGTGTCTGACTCTTTGCAACCCCATGAATCGCAGCACACCAGGCCTCCCTGTCCATCACCAGCTCCTGGAGTTCACTCAAACTCATGTCCATCGAGTCAGTGATGCCATCCAGCCATCTCATCCTCTGTCATCCCCTTCTCCTCCTGCCCCCAATCCCTCCCAACATCAGTCTTTTCCAATGAGTCAACTCTTCCCATGAGGTGGCCAAAGTATTGGAGTTTCAGCTTTGGTATCAGTCCTTCCAATGAACACCCAGGACTCTTCTCCTTTAGAATGGACTGGTTGGATCTCCTTGCAGTCCAAGGGACTCTCAAGAGTCTTCTCCAACACCACGGTTCAAAAGCATCAATTCTTCGGCACTCAGCTTTCTTTATAGCCCAACTCTCAAATCCATACATGACCACTGGAAAAACCATAGCATTGACTAGAAGGACATTTGTTGGCAAAGTAATGTCTCTGCTTTTGAATATGCTATCTCGGTTGGTCATAACTTTTCTTCCAAGGAGTAATTGTCTTTCAGTTTCATGGCTGCAGTCACCATCTGCAGTGATTTTGGAGCCCCCCAAAATAAAGTCAGCCACTCTTTCCCCATCTATTTGCCATGAAGTGATGGGACCAGATGCCATGATCTTCATTTTCTGAATGTTGAGTTTTAAGCCAACTTCTTCCCTCTCGTCTTTCACTTTCATCAAGAGGCTTTTTAGTTCCTCTTCACTTTCTGCCATAAGGTTGGTGTCATCTGCATATCTAAGGTTATTGATATTTCTCCCGGCAATCTTGATTCCAGCTTGTGTTTCTTCCAGTCCAGCGTTTCTCATGATGTACTCTGCACATAAGTTAAATAAGCAGGGTGACAATATACAGCCTTGTTGTACTTTTTTTCCTATTTGGAACCAGTCTGTTGTTCCGTGTCCAGTTCTAACTGTTGCTTCCTGACTTGCATATAGGTTTCTCAAGAGGCAGGTCAGGCGGTCTGGTATTCCCATCTCTTTCAGAATTTCCCACAGTTTATTGTGATCCACACAGTCAAAGGCTTTGGCATACTCAATAAAGCTGAAGTAGATGTTTTTCTGGAACTCTCTTGCTTTTCCGATGATCCAGCAGATGTTGGCAGTTTGATCTGGTTCCTCTTCCTTTTCTAAAACCAGCTTGAACATCTGGAAGTTCATGGTTCACGTACTGCTGAAGCCTGGCTTGGAGAATTTTGAGCATTATTTTGCTAGTGTGTGAGATGAGTGCAATTGTGCAGTAGTTTGAACATTCTTTGGCATTGTCTTTCTTTGAGATTGGAACGAAAACTGACCTTTTCCAGTCCTGTGGCCACTGCTGATTTTTCCAAATTTGCTGGCAAATCGAGTGCAACACTTTCATAGCATCATCTTTCAGGATTTTAAATAGCTCAACTGGAATTCCATCACCTCCACTAGCTTTGTTTGTAGTGATGCTTTCTAAGGCCCACTTGACTTCACATTCCAGGACAGTGAATGATCACACCATCACGATTATCTGGGTCATGAAGCTCTTTTTTGTACAATACTTCTGTGTATTCTTGCCACCTCTTCTTAATATCTTCTGCTTCTGTTAGGTCCATACCATTTCTGTCCTTTATCGAGCCCATCTTTGCATGAATGTTCCCTTCGTATCTCTAATTTTCTTGAAGAGATCTCTAGTCTTTCCCATTCTGTTGTTTTCCTCTATTTCTTTTCACTGATTACTGAGGAAGGCTTTCTTTTCTCTCCTTGCTATTCTTAGAAACTCTGCATTCAGATGCTTATATCTTTCCTTTTCTCCTTTGCTTTTTGCATAAAATATTAGGTTCATTTTTATATTTACCTTTGTATTTTCACATTAAAAGAAAAATGAAAACATTCTTCATAAAAACATTTATATTAATTTAGGTTTATGATTCATGCAATGGAAGCTTCTTTTTTAGTTGATGATTTTAATCACTGTTATTTTTATGGACTTACTATGTGCCATGCACTCTATAAATTTTATGTGTACGATATTATTTAATCATTAAGAGTCAGACTAGCATACTTTGGGGAGTATAAAATTTAGTAAAAGTGCTTAGATCAACATCCTAGATTCACCACTTACAAACTGTGCAGACTCCGGGCCTATTTTTCAAGCATTTAGATAGCACTGGGATTAACAAGAGCCATAGAACCTGATCACTGACCTTTTGGAGCTCACAGACTAGTAGAGGTATTCAGTCTAGCACAGGGGTAGGTAAACTATGGTCCCATTCACGAAATCTAGCCAGATGCCTTTTGTTATAAATAAAGTTTTTATTTTTATTTTATTTATTATTATTATTTTTACTTTACAATACTGTATTGGTTTTGCCACACATTGACTTGAATCTGCCGGAACACAATCATGCCCATTTGTATACATATTTATTGCCTATGCTTGTTTCGATGCTACAGTGGCAGAGCTGAGTAATTGTTACAGACAGTTGTGTGGCTTGCAAAGCCTACAATATTTACTATCTGACCCTTTACAGAAAAAAAAAGTTGTCGAACCTTGCTCTGGTGCAGTTTCAGGTCATCATCGTTCTAATGAATACCAGTGAACAGCACAGGCTTAGTGTCAGACAGACATGAGTTCAAAAAAGAGCTTGACAACTTTATGCAACCATGTGACCTTGAACAAGTTCCTCTCTGTCCTTCAATTACCTCATCTGAAAAATAAAGATAATAATAATACCTACCTTATTGGACAGTGTGAAGATGTGAGGGTGAAATGAGGTAGGCCATGTGAAGAATTTAGCACAATGTCTGGCAAGTAGTAAGAGCTCATTTATCTGGTATTATTACTGTTGATGTGAGCTCCTTACTGGAAGCTCACTACCTTTGCTAGAGTGGTAAGTTGTGTGTGGGGAGGGATATCAGATAAAGTGATAATGGAATCTTGAATGTGAGACAGATTAACAGAAGCCTCTGATAGAAGCCACTAAAAAGTTTCTATTGAAATGTATGAGTAACAGGGAGGCATTGAAAGCTGATAAACAGTGGGAGAGAAGAGCATGGTAAAAAGTGCTGCTTGGGGAAAATTTTATGTATCTTCCTCTTTCTTTTTTCCCCACAGCATTTTCCTTATTCACACAGTATGATTTACTATTTATTATGCATAGATTTCATTGTCCAGCTCTTCAGTTCAGTCGCTCAGTTGTGTCCGACTCTTTGCAACCCCATGGACTGCAGCACGCCAGGCCTCCTTGTCCATCACCAACTCCCCAAGCTTGCTCAAACTCATGTCTATCTCCTATGGCTAGATTTTTGGTTCCATGGGACTAGGGATCATTTGTTTTCATTACTTATATATCCCAGGCACCTAGGCCAGTGCCTGACATGTACAAGGCTCTCAATAACTGTTGAATGTATTTGGCCAGCAATGTGTACAAGGAGCATGATGCAGGAATATCACTTAGGAGATCAGTGTGCTCACCAGTAAGTGCAAGAGTGTGGGTAGTAACTTAGGGTAGTGGCAATGATTATGGAAAGATAAGGGTAACTGTTTTGTTTCAAAATATTTTCGGGACTTAGTAACTAATGATCAAGAAATGTCAAGGAAAAGTTTGTCAAAGTAACACGTTTTTCTCTCTGAAAAAATTATACATATATAAAGTATTACACCTGGTTGGGTCCTCAGATCAGTTAACAGGTATAGTTTGGCAACAGCGAAATGCATATGTGAGGGGAAATACAATGGTGGCAAACACCTCCTACTGTTTTTTTTTTTTTTTAAATAAAATGAACCAACCAGTATCTTGTCCTGAAAGCATGTAGGGATGAACTAGTTCTAGCCTCTCACCTGTATCTGAATTGCTATGATTTCTATTACAACCTAGCCAGTTTTACTGCTTCAGTATATTTTTGTGTGTGTTGTAGTCCTGATGCCTTGTTTAGTTTTGGTATAACTCTTATTCCTGTTTTTCTAGAGACTTCATAAATATACATTAAACTGCTAGTGCATAAAGATGCTGCTGCTAAGTCACTTCAGTCGTGTCCGACTCTGTGTGACCCCGTAGACGGCAGCCCACCAGGCTCCCCCATCCAGGGGATTTTCCAGGCAAGAGTACTGGAGTGGGGTGCCATTGCCTTCTACAGCATAAAGATGCTACAGATATTTAATTGCTTAAAATTTTCTGATGAAAATGCTCTTTTTGAAGAACTCTCTCCTTTAGGATCTAGGTTGAAAGTGTTGTCTAGAATGGTCTATTTCTGTATCAGTCATTGTCTTGTGCCTTCCTTCCATGGTTCCAATTTTCAATGGTAGATCAACAAGTCTGGCTGCTGCTTGTTGTGGATACAAATCAGATTCCCCCTTTAGCTCATATTTTGTGACCCCCTTTATCATCTTATTCCCCTGAGGAGAGCAGTCCCATTCAATTCAGCATACCACAGGTTCCTGAATGAATGCACCCTTGTCATTTTGAAAATGCCATTGTCATTTTGAAGCATCTCTCTGGTTTCCTTATTTTGCTACAGGACAAGGGACAAAAGTGATTATATAAAATGTAATTCATTGTTTCTAAAACTTAAACTGCAAACCAGGGCAGAAGCCATGAGAGGACAAGACAAAGAAGCAGAATGGTCAGCTGTTCTACAGTAAAAGGAAATATCTGCAAGATACTGTATTGCAAAAATGGAAGATACTTGTTATTGAGAATTTTCAGACAGATTTTCAACTAGTATCATCATGCACTTACTAAACATGCACTTAGGTTAACTTGGTTGAGGAAGAAGCACATTGAAGATTTCCTTCATCTGGTGCCTTTCAGGCTCTGCAGCCTGGCATTGCTAGAGGAGAGATATGGAAGGATGGTTTACACTCTGGAATCAGACAGTCCTGGATCAGATCCTATCTCTGCCACTTGTAATGTGACTCTGAAAAAGTCCTACATCTTTCTAAGGCTCAGTTTTTATATCTGTGAATTGAAGACCATACCAACTTCTCAAAGTTGCTGTGAAGATTAGAATAGATAATCCATGTAGATGACTTTGCACCTTGTAAATCTATACTGTACTTATTATTACACAGAGTTTTTGCTTCTGCCCAAACCAGAAAGCTATTTTTTTTTTCCCTCCTCGTATCATTGGGTTTCAAGGACCGCCACTCTCTCTGGCCACATAGTTTCCTATGCTTGGTGGAATTTTCACCATCTTTTCATTCAAGACCTATTTTTAGATCCAGTGACACCCCACTAAAAATTATGCCCACATATAATGCCCACAATAAATTTTTGCTGGTAGTATTTAGGCCCTAGCTGATAGTATCTGTGTCATAAGCAACTATCTTACATTACTTTCCTAGAACTGTAACTAAATTGTAAGGCCCTTGCGGGCAGAAACTACATATTTAATTTTGGAGCCCAGATTTCTAGCATGGTACAAATCTTTCCAGATGCTCTATAATGTTTTTATTTATTTATCTGCACTGGCTCTTAGTTGCAACATGTAGAAACTTCGATCTTCATTGTGACATGTGTGTGCACTCATGCTGCTGCTGCTAAGTCACGTCAGTCGTGTCCAACTCTGTGCGACCCCATAGACGGCAGCCCATCAGGATCCCCAGTCCCTGGGATTCTCCAGGCAAGAACACTAGAGTGGGTTGCCATTTCCTTCTCCAGCACTCATGCTAAATGGCTTCGATCATGTCTGACTCTTTGCGACCTTATGGACCATAGCTCGCCAGGTTCCTCTGTCCATGGAATTCACCAGGGAAGAATGTTGGACTGGGTTGCCATGTCCTCCTCCAGGGGATCTTTCTGACCCACGGATCGAACCCGCGTTTCTTATATCTCCTGCACTGACAGGAAGTTTCCTTACCATTAGCGCCATGTGGGAAGCCCTCATGGTGGCATCAGTAGAGTTCAGTCGCTCAGTCGTGTCCGACTCTTTGCGAGCCCATGAATCGCAGTACACCAGGCCTCCCTGTCCATCACCATCTCCCGGAGTTCACTCAGACTCACCTCCATTGAGTCAGTGATGCCATCCAGCCTTCTCATCCTCGGTCGTCCCCTTCTCCTCCTGCCCCCAGTCCCTCCCAGCATCAGGGTCTTTTCCAATGACTCAACTCATCTCATGAGGTGGCCAAAGTACTGAAGTTTCAGCTTTAGCATTATTCCTTCCAAAGAAATCCCATGGTTGATCTCCTTCAGAATGGACTGGTTGGATCTCCTTGCAGTCCAAGGGACTCTCAAGAGTCTTCTCCAACACCACAGTTCTAAAGCAGCAATTCTTTGGCGTTCAGCCTTCTTCACAGTCCAACTCTCACATCCATACATGACCACAGGAAAAACCATAGCCTTGACTAGACGGACCTTAGTCAGCAAAGTAATGTCTCTGCTTTTGAATATACTATCTAGGTTGGTCATAACTTTTCTTCCAAGGAGTAAGCGTCTTTTAATTTCATGGCTGCAGTCACCATCTGCAGTGATTTTGGAGCCCCCCAAAATAAACTCTGACACGGTTTCTACTGTTTCCCCATCTATTTGCCATGAAGTGATGGGACCAGATGCCATGATCTTCGTTTTCTGAATGTTGAGCTTTAAGCCAACTTTTTCACTCTCCTCTTTTACTTTCATCAAGAGGCTTTTTAGCTCCTCTTCACTTGCTGCCATAAGGGTGGTGTCATCTGCATATCTGAGGTTATTGATATTTCTCCTGACAATCTTGATTCCAGTTTGTGTTTCTTCCAGTCCAGCGTTTCTCATGATGTACTCTGCATATAAGTTAAATAAGCAAGGTGACAATATACAGCCTTGACATACTCCTTTTTCTGTTTGGAACCAGTCTGTTGTTCCATGTCCAGTTCTAATTGTTGCTTCCTGACCTGCATACAGATCTCTCAAGAGGCAGGTCGGGTGGTCTGGTATTCCCATCTGTTAAAGAATTTTCCACAGTTTATTGTGATCCACACAGTCAAAGGCTTTGGCATAGTCAATAAAGCAGAAATAGATGTTTTTTTGGAACTCTCTTGCTTTTTCCATGGTGGCATGTAGGATCTTTAATTGTGGCATGTAGGATCGTTTAGTTGTGTCATGCAAACTCTTAGTTGCAGTGTGTAGTATCTAATTCCTCAAGCAGGGATCAGACTTGATCCCCTGCATTGAGAGTGTGGAGTCTTAGCTCCTGGACAACCAGGGAAGTGGCTCTATAATGTTTTTGAAAAATGAAAGTGAAGTTGCTCATTCGTGTCCAACTCTTTGTGACCCCATGGACTGTAGCCTACAAGGTTCCTCCATCCATGGAATCTTCCAGGCAAGAGTACTGGAGTGGGTTGCCATTTCCTTCTCCAGGGGATCTTCCCCACCCAGGGATCGAACCTGGGTCTCCTGCATTGCATAGATATTTCTACCATCTGAGCCACGAGGTAAGTGTTAGGTGGTAGCAATTGTGATGTTGGTGAAAGCTGAACATAGCATCAAAAGTTGAGCATTAGCCTGTATATTCACAGTATTTGGGGGTAATTAGTATGTTTTCAGCAGACCTGGGTTAAATCCAGGATTCTCTACTTCCTGTCTTTATGACTTTGTTTGGATAAGGCATTTCACTTCTTTACATCTCCATAAGGATTAAATGAGTTAAAATGTTTAAAGTATTTAGTACAATACCCAAAACATAGGAATGAAAAAGCAGTCTTTTAAATATAAATTTATTTATTTTAATTGGAGGTTAATTACTTTACAATATTGTATTGGTTTTGCTATACATCAACATGAATCCGCCACAGGTATACACGTGTTCCCCATCCTGAAACCCCCTCCCTCCTCCCTCCCCATACCATCCCTCTGTGTCGTCCCAGTGCACCAGCCCATAGCATCCAGTATCATGCATCAAACCTGGACTGGTGATTCGTTTCATATATGAAATTATACATGTTTCAATGCCACTCTCCCAAATCATCCCACCCTTTCCCTCTCCCACAGAGTCCAAAAGACTGTTCTATACATCTGTGTCTCTTTTGCTGTCTTGCATTTAGGATTATTGTTACCGTCTTTCTAAATTCCATATATATGTGTTAGTATACTGTATTGGTGTTTTCCTTTCTGGCTTACTTCACTGTATAATAGGCTCTAGTTTCATCCACCTCATTAGAACTGATTAAAATGTATTGTTTTTAATGGCTGAGTAATAGTCCATTGTGTATATGTACCACAGCTTTCTTATCCATTCATCTGCTGATGGACATCTAGGTTGCTTCCATTTCCTGGCTATTATAAACAGTGCTGCGATGAACATTGGGGTACATGTGTCTCTTTCAGTTCTGGTTTCCTTGGTGTGTATGCCCAGCAGTGGGATTGCTGGGTCATAAGGCAGTTCTGTTTCCAGTTTTTTAAGGAATCTCCATACTGTTCTCCATAGTGGCTGTTTGCATTCCCACCAACAGTGTAAGAGGGTTCCCTTTTCTCCACACACTCTCCAGCATTTATTGCTTGTAGACTTTTGGATTGCAGCCATTCTGACTGGCGTGAAATGGTACCTCATTGTGGTTTTGATTTGCCTTTCTCTGATAATGAGTGATGTTGAGCATCTTTTCATGTGTTTGTTAGCCATCTGTATGTCTTCTTTGGAGAAATGTCTGTTTAGTTCTTTGGCCCATTTTTTCATTGGGTCATTTATTTTTCTGGAATTGAGCTGCAGGAGTTGCTTGTATATTTTTGAGATTAGTTGTCAGTTGCTTCATTTGCTATTATTTTCTCCCATTCTGAAGGCTGTCTTTTCACCTTACTTATAGTTTCATTTGTTGTGCAGAAGCTTTTAAGTTTAATTAGGTCCCATTTGTTTATTTTTGCTTTTATTTCCAATATTCTGGGAGGTGGGTCATAGAGGATCCTGCTGTGAATTATGTCAGAGAGTGTTTTGCCTGTGTTCTCCTCTTGGAGATTCTGCTCTTATGTTTAGATCTTTAATACATTAAAAAAATTATTTTATACAGACATAGACATTCCTTTCGATATTCTTTTCCATTATGGTTTATCACAGGGTGTTAACCATGTTGAAGTTCCTTGTGCTATACAGTAGGACCTTATTGTTTATCTATAGCTAATGGTTTACATCTGCCAACACCAAACGCCTAATCCAAAACCTCCCCCATCCTCCCTCTCCCTCAACAACCACAAGTATGATCTATATGACAGTGAGTCTGTTTCTATTTCACAGATAAGTTCTTTTGTGTCATATTTTAGATTCCACATCAGTTCAGTTCAGTTGGTCAGTTGTGTCCAACTCTTTGCGACCCCATGGACAGCAGCATGCCAGGGTTCCCTGTCCATTACCAAGTCCTGGAACTTATTCAAATGCATGTCCGTTGAGTCAGTGATACCATCCAACCATCTCATCATCTGTCACCCCCTTCTCCTCCTGCCTTCAATCTTTCCCAGCATCAGGGTCTTTTCAAATGAGTCAGTTCTTCGCATCAGGTGGCCAAAGTATTGGAGTTTCAGCTTCAGCATCAGTCCTTCCAATGAACACCCAGGACTGATTTCCTTTAGGATGGACTGGTTTGATCTCCTTGCAGTCCAAGGGACTCTCAAGAGTCTTCTCCAACACCACAGTTCAAAAGCATCAATTCTTCAGTGCTCAGCTTTCTTTATAGTCCACATCTCACATCCATACATGACTACTGGAAAAACCATAGCCTTGAGTACACAGACCTTTGTAGGCAAAGCAATGTCTCTGCTTTTTAATATGCTATCTAGGTTGGTCATAGGTTTTCTTTCAAGGAGCAAGCATCTTTCAATTTCATGGCTGCAGTCACCATCTGCAGTCATTTTGGAGCCCAAGAAAATAAAGTCTGTAACTGTTTTATTGTTTCCCCATCTATTTGCCTTGGAGTAATGGGACCGGATGCCATGATCTTAGTTTTCTGAATGTTGAGCTTTAAGCCAACTTTTTCAATCTCCTGTTTCACTTTCATCAAGAGACTGTTCGGTTCTTCTTCATTTTCTGCCATAAGGGTGATGTCATCTGCATATCTGAGGTTATTGATATTTCTCCCAGTAATCTTGATTCCAGCTTGTGCTTCATCCAGTGCAGCATTTCTCATGATATACATTGCATATAAGTTAAATAAGCAGGGTGACAATATACAGCCTTTACGTACTCCTTTCCTGATTTGGAACCAGTTTGTTGTTCCAGTTCTAACTGTTGCTTCTTGACCTTCATACATATTTCTCAGGAGGCAGGTCAGCTGGTCTGGTATTCCAATCTCTTGAAAAATTTTCCACAGTTTGTGGTGATCCACATAGTCAAAGGCTTTGGCATAGTCAATAAAACAGAAGTAGATATTTTTCTAGAACTCTTTTGCTTTTTTGCTAATCCAACAGATTTTGGCAATTTGATCTCCGGTTCCTTTGGCCTTTTCTAAATTCAGCTTGAACATCTGGAATTTCATGGTTCACATACTGTTGAACCATGGCTTGGAGAATTTTGAGCATTATTTTGCTAGTGTGTGTGATGAGTGTAATTGTTCAGTAGTTCAAACATTCTTTGGCATTGCCTTTCTTTGGGATTGGAATGAAAACTTATATTTTCCAGTCCTGTGGCCACTGCTGAGTTTTCTAAATTTGCTGGCATATTGAGTGCAGCCCTTTCACAGCATCATCTTTTAGGATTTGAAATAGCTCGACTGGAATTCCATCATCTCCACTAGCTTTGTTTGTAGTGATGCTTCCTAAAGCCTACTTGACTTTGCATTCCAGGATGTCTGGCTCTAGGTGAGTGATGACACTATCATGGTTATCTGGGTCATGAAAATCTTTTAAAATAATTATTCTGTGTATTCTTGCCACCTCTTATTAATATCTTCTGCTTCTGTTAGGTCCATACCATTTCTGTCCTTCATTTTGCCCATCTTTGCATGAAATGTTCCCTTGGTATCTCTAATTTTCTTGAGATCTCTAGTCTTTTCTATTCTATTTTTTCCTTGTATTTCTTTGCACTGATCACTGAGGAAGGCTTTCTTATCTCTCTTGCTATTCTTTGGAACTCTGCCTTCAAATGGATATAGCTTTCCTTTTTTCCTTTGCCTTTCATGTCCTTTCTTTTCTCAGCTATTTGAAAGACCTCCTCAGACACATTTTGCCTTTTTGCTTTTCTTTTTCTTAGGGATGGTCTTGATCAGTGCCTCCTATACAATGTCACGAACCTTAGTCCATAGTTCTTCCGGCACTCTTATCAGTTCTAATCCTTTGAATCTGTCACTTTCACTGTATAATTGTAAGGGATATGATTTAGGTCATACCTGAATGGTCTAGTGGTTTTCCCTACTTCAATTTAAGTCTGAATTTGGCAATAAGAAGTTAATGATCTGAGCCACAGTCAGCTTCCAGTCTTATTTTTGCTTAGTGTATAGAGCTTCCCATCTTTGGCTGCAAAGAATATAACCAATCTGATTTTGGTATTGAGCATCTGGTGATGTCCATGTGTAGAGTCTTCTCTTGTGTTGCAGATATAAGTGATCTCATGTTATAGTTGTCTTTTTTTTTCTGACTATGTCACTTTGTATGATAATGTCTAGGTCCATCCATGTTGCTGTAAGTGGCTTTATTTCATTCTTTTTATGGCTAAGTAATATTCCATCATATATATTAATATATACCACATCTTCTCTACCCTTTCATTTGTAGATGGATGTTTAGATTACTTCCATGTCTTGGCTTTGTAAATATTGCTGTTATGAACATTGAGGTGCATGTATCTTTTAGTGTTTTTTTGGCATACACCCAGGAGTATAATTGCTAGGTCATATAGTGGCTCTATTTTTTAGTATTCTGAGGAAACTGTATACTTTTCCATAGTGTCTGGACCAAATTTCCATTCCTACTAACAGTGTACAAGGGTTCCTTTTTATCCAGATTGTTGCCAACTTTTGTTGTTTGTAGATTTTTTTGACAGGTGTAAGAAGATATCTGATTGTGGTTTTGATTTGCCTTTCTTAATAATCAGCAATGTTGAATATCTTTTCATGTGCCTGTTAGCAATATACATATATGCACACACACTTAGTGTGCTATTTATTCCTTCTAGTGCATTTCTTATTTTAGCTATTGATTTCTTCCTTTCTAGTTCTTATAAAATTCTCACTCTGTTCATCCATTCTTCTTAGTTGATCATTTATGATCATTACCTTGGACATTGGTACATTGTCCATGGTAATGGACATTGGGTACATTGCTTATCCATTTAATTTAGTTCTCTTTCTTAGGTTGGGTATTGCTCCTTTGTTTGGAACATATTCTTTTGTCTCCTCGTTTTGCCTGATTCCCTTCATTTATTTCTGTGTATAAAGTGTGTTGGTTACATTTCCTGATCTTGGAGAAGTGAGCTGGTGTAGGAGACATCCTGTGGGGCCCAGCAGCTTGTTACCTTGTGGTCATCAGAGTTAGATGTATCAGAGGTGTGTCCTATGTGGGATACGTGCACACTTTTGTTGTGCTTGGGCAGACAATTGTGGGTACACTTGTAGGCAGTGCTGGCCCCTGATCCAGCTGGCTATGAAGGGTACCTTGTGCATTTTCTGCAGGCGCACTGATGGGCATGGTCAGTTCTCTGCACAGCTGGCTATGTGGCATGGTAGTACATGACTGCTATGGCCCCTCTATGCAGGGTAGGCTTCCTGTGGGGCTGTGTGACCTAGAAGCCTGTGACTACAATAGTCTGCTGTTTGAGGGGTGGTAAGCCCTCTGTGCTGAAAATAATCTAGAGAAAGGATGCTAATATGGTGCTTGCCAGTGCTGGTATCATTGTTTTAGAACAAGATTCTACAAATGGCTACCACCAATGCCTAAATCCCCAGGGGAGTCCCAGCTGTCTTTTCCCTCTTGAGGATACTCTTCATGATCAGCAAGTGTTTGTGACCCATGACCATTCAAACCCCTGAGCTGAGGCTTGGACCGTGGGAGATCTTGTGTGTGCCCTTTTAGGGTGGAGTCTCTGTTTCCTATAGCCTTCCGCCTCTCCTGAATGTAAGCCTAGTTGGTTTCTAAAGACAGACACTCTGGGGGCTCATCTTCCCAGTGCAGGACCCCCAGGAGGGGGCTCAGACATCTGGCTGTTGGAGAAGGACCTATACAGTTGTGTGATCCCTCTTGCTTTTGTGTCACCAACCTAGGGATGTGAGTCCTCACTAGACTGCTTCTCTGCCCCTCCTACCCATCTTTTTGTGGCTTCTTCTTTATTTAGCTATAGAAAATACTTTCTTTAGTGTTAATGACATTCTCATTCATACATCTCTCTGTAAGTGATTGTAATTTTGGTGTGCCTATAGGAGAAAGTATACAAAGGATCTTTGTATCCTTACCATCTTGAGCCCCCTTTATTTTGTAGAAATTTTTTAAACTTGATACAGTTCCAGTAATTGATTTCTGCTTATGTTGCTTATGCTTTGGGTTTCATATCCAGAAAATCATTGCCAAGACCAATGAGACTATCCCCTGTGTTTTCTTTTAGGAGTTTTATGGTTTTAAGTCTTACATGTAAGTCCTTAATCCACTTTGAGTTAATTTTGTGAGTGGTGAAATAGAGGTCCAATTTCTCTCTCTCTGTGTTTTGCATGTGAGTATCTAGTTTTCCTAGTAATATTTATTGAAGAGACTATCCTTTCCTCACTGAGTATTCCTGGCTTCCTTGCTTAGTATCAGTTGTCTACATATGCATGGGTTTATTACTTTGTTCTTGATTCCATTCAGTTTATCTGTATTTGTTTTACCAGTACCATTGAGTTGTGTGTGTGTTTTTTTTTACAATAACAGAATTATCTGAAAAAGAAATAAAATCATCCCATTTACCATAGTATCAGAAACAATAAAATACTTAGGAATAAATTCACCAAGGAAGTGAAAGATCCATACTTCAAAAACTATAAGACATTGATGAAAGAAATTGAAGATACAAATAAATGGAAAGGTGTTGGCATGTTCATGAACTGGAAGGGTTACTACTATTAAAAATGCTCATACTACCCAAAGGCTTCTACAGATTCAATGTAGTCCCTATCAAAATTTCAATGGAACCACAAAAGACCTTATAACCAAAGCAATTTCAAGAAAGATCAAAACTAGAGGCATCAACTTGTTAATTTCAAAGTATATTACAAAGTAATAATAAAACAATATCAGCAGTATTTCTTTGTGTATATACACCACAATTTGTTTATCCATTCACCAATTGGTTGGCACTTGGACTGTTCATAAATTTTGGATGTAATGAACAGTGGTGTTATGAGCATACTTGTACAAGTCATTATGTGAAAATATATTTTCATTTCTCTTGGATGGATACCTAGGAGTAGATTCCTGTTTCATATAAGAGTGTATGTTAAACTTTTAAATTAACTGCCAAACCATTTCCCAAATGTCTGAAACCATTCTACAGTCCTACCAGCAATGTGTGAGTGACTCTGTTTCTGCATATCCATACCAAATTTTGATCGTCTTTTCATTTTATTTATACTATTGGGCATGTAGTTGTATCACACAGTGTCGTTAATTTGTATTTCCCTATTGACTAATAATTTTGAGCATCTATACAAGTGCTTATTTGCCATTTTTATATCTTCCTTTCAAAAGTGCCCTTTCAAGTGTTTTGTTTAGCATTGGGCTGTGTAGACTTATTAGTGAGTTGTAAGACTCCTCTATATATCGTGGATACAAATCTCTTATCGGACATGTATTTTGCAAATATTTTGCTATGGGCTTTCATTTTAAAAATTGTTTTTATTTTAAAAACACTATTTTGAAGAGCTGAAGTTTTCTTTTTGAGGTCCCATTTATCAATTTTCCTTTTGTTTATGCTTTTTGAGTCTTATTTAATTATATCACTCAAAATCACATTTTTCTTTTATGTTTCTTCTAGGAAATGTAAAGTTTCAGTTCTTACATTTAACTTTATTATCTTTTGTGGAAATTGATATGAGGAGCAGGTTGTGATTTATATTGATTTTCTATTTGTCTTTCAAGAGTTTGACTGTGTTTCTAGTTGTGATTCTCTTTGTGAATACTAGGCAGAGGGTTCACTGAACTTCTCGGATCTTTTAAGTCGATGGATTTTTAAAAAGTAAAATGTAAGAATTTTCACCATTCTTTCTTCAGATATATTTATGCATCCCCCCATTTTTCATTTTGAGACTTTTGTTACACGTAGGTGGCATACTTTACATTGTCTCATAGAACTCTGATGCTATGTTCACTTGTTCTTTGGCTTTTAAAGATCTTTTAAAAATGGAGTAATTTTCTTTATCTACCTTTAAGTTGGGGCTTCCCTGGTGATTCAATGGTAAAGAATCCGCCTGCCAATGCAGGAGACACTGGTTCAGTCCCTAATCAAGGAAAGATCCCTTGGAGAAGGAAATGACAATTCACTCCAGTATTCTTGCCTGGAGAATCCCATTGACAGAGGAGTTAGGCAAAGAGTTGTCCATGGGGTCGCAAAGAGTTGGACACGCCTGAGCAACTAACCTCTTCACCTTCAAGTTTACTGTCTTTATTCTGCAAACTCAAATCTTCAGTTGAATCCATGTAGTGATTCTTTCATGTAAGTTATTGTACTTTTAAAATCTTAAATTTCCATTTTGCTTTTTTTTAAAAATTTTAATTCCTCTGTTGTGGTTTCTGATTTTTTAAACTCACTGTTACCACATTATCCTTTAGATAATTAAACATGTTTTCTTCAATCCTTTAGGCATATTTATAACAGCTGTTTTGAGGCTACTGCTAAACTCAACATCTAGGTGTGGTCAGCTGTTAACAGGTTCTCTCCTAAAGTCTGGATCACACTTCTTGTGTGCTTGTTGAGTAATTTTTGGTTGAAATAGATTATTTTATATCATATAGCATCTCTGGTTTCTATTTTTTTTCTAGTTTTTAAAAATCATGTTTGTGTTTTTGTTTTTGTAACTTGCTTGGATTACTGTGGGATATGTCTCCTGCCCCTGTGTAGCCCCTAATATCTCAAGTAGGTTTTTATTTTTCCTGTTTAAAAATTCTTATGTATATATTTTTAGTCTGACTTCTTAGGAGTTGTGCCTATACATAAATATGGTAGTCATCAACCTTCAACTTGGGAAAAGTTTGTCCTCAGATACTTTGAACCCATTAGACCTCCGTCTATTTGCATACAGAGCTGTGTCATTTCAGAAATGCAATTCAAAGTTGCATTCAATTCCCAAGTTTCCCTTGGCTTTCATTTTTTTTTTTAAATGGTTTCTTTTGGATCTCCCGTGTTCATCTAGGGTTGTGTGAAAGCCAATCTCAGCGTCTCATGGCTCTCGAATTTCTAGGATCACCCCCTTAATGTTTTTTCTTATCTATTCACCCTGAATCATTTTAGCATGGCTGGGCTTACAAGGCCCTGGGCATTTCCTTTGTGCTTTGATGTGACTCTGTCACTTTAAGCCAACCAAGCCTTCAATTATCTGCATTACTCCCTCACCCCCCACAAAGCAATTTGAGTTCACCACCACTGTCTGCAAAGGTGCTATTTGTGTTGTCAATCTCAAATCACTGAACTACACTCAGCTGAGTGGAGGGTGTATGGATGGGAGGAACTCAAAACAGGCAGTCTATAGATTCACAGATTATTGCCATTTTCACTCTATGTTGTTTGGGTTTTCCAGAACATATGCTTCTCAATGTGTTTGGCTGTGCTTAATTTCCTCTGTCTCAAAATAGTATGAAAAAATTTCAAAAATTTTATACTTGTTTTCTGCAAAAAGGGATCATTCTACTTTCTTGCCTTGGTACTAACATAAGTCCCACTCCTGTGGTTGATTTTGATTGTGAATTTAGTTTGTTTTTAAAATATTATAGTTTTATATATCTATTTTTTTTTCAATGAGCTCTGGAAGTATTGTATTTGTGTTTCAAAAACTTTATTTCATCTTGGTTGTCAAAATTATTAACATGGAGTTTTTTATAATTTTCATCTTTTTTCATGCAACCATACTTATTTTTAATGGATTCATTGAGGTATAATTGACCCCCAAAATGGTACACATTTAAATACACAAACTGATAAATTTAGACATTTATTTACTTATGAAACTGTCAGTACAATACATCCATCCCCCTTACAGGTTTTCATGTGTCATTTGATAAATTGCTCTCTGCTGTTGTCTCCAGGCCCCACCATCCCCAGACAATGGCTGATCTGTATTCTGTGAATTTTTTAGTTTAGATTGGTCTGAAATATTTAGAACTGTACATACATTGGATCATATAGCTCTACCCTTTTCTGTATGGCTCCTTTCAGAGAGAGTAATTTCAGATTCACTGGTGTTAATTCCCATGAGGCGAGGGTGGAATGATTTGAGACGATAGCACTGACAAAGGTATATTACCATATGTAAAATAGATGACCAGTCCAAGTTCGATACATAAAGCAGGACATTCAAAGCTGGTGCTCTGGGACAATCTGGGGAGATGGGACGAGGAGGGAGGTGGGAAGGGGATTCAGGATGGGGAACACATGTGCACCCATGGCTGATTCATGTCTATGTATGGCAAAAACCACCACAATATTGTAAAGTAATTAGCCTCCAATTAAAATAAATTAATAATTTTTTTTTTAAGTGAAAGTATTAGTCACTCGGTCGTATCTAACTCTTTGCAACCACATAGACTGTAGCCTGCCAGGCTCCTCTGTCCATGGGATTCTCCAAGCAAGAATGCTGGAGTGGGTTGCCATTTTCTTCTCCAGGGAATCTTCCCCACCCGGGGATCGAGCCCTGTCTCCTGTACTGCAGGCACATTCTTTACCATCTGAGCCACCGGGGAAGCCTGTATTAATTCCCATATCAGATAGTAAATTCCTCTTAAATTCTGAGCAGTATTTTATTATATGGATATAGTGCAGTGTGGTTACCAATTACTTGATGGACATTTGGGTTGGTTTCATTTTTTGATCCTTACAAACAAAGCTTCCATGAACATTTTTGTACAGGTTCTTGAATGGATGTTGCTGTTTGTAAATACCCAGTAGAGAGTTGCCTAGATCATATGGTAGATGGATGTTTAAGAAACTGTTACACTCTTTTCCGAAGTGTTTGTACCTTTCAGTATACCTATCAGCTAAGTATTAGAATTTCAGTTCCTCCATATCCTTGCCAAAATGGGCAGTCTTTTTTTTTTTTTTTTTCTTTTTGGCCATGTCACAAGGCATGTGAGATCTTAGTTCTCAGACCAGAAATTTAACCCATGTCCCATGTAATGCAAGTGCAGAGTCTAAACCACTGGACTGCCAGGGAAGTCCCATGGTCAGTCTTTTAAATTTTAGCTCTTATAAATGTGTGTATTGTTATCTCACTATGTTTTTAACTCGCATTCCTTAGACTGATGATGTTGAACATCTTTTATTTCTTATCCTTTTATGCCTTTTTTTCTAACATGCCGTTTCAAATATTTTGTCCTTTTTTTTTTTTTTTTTTTTTTTAGTGGGTTGTCTTCTTATTGCTAAGTTTTGGGAGTTCTTTATGTATTTTGAAAACAAGTTCTTTATTAGATGTGTGCTTTACAGATATTTTTCTTCCAACTTGTTGATCTTTGAAGCCTTTCAAGAGTATCATTCAAAGAACACAAGTTTTAGTATTGAAGACATTCAGTTGGTGATTTTTTTTTCTTTTGAGTTGTGCTTCTGATGTTGTATTTAAGAAATATTTGCCTAACCTTGGCATTCATCTTTTCTTCTAGAAGTTTTGTAGTTTTATAGTTTTAACTTCCATATATAGGCATGTGATCTATTTTGAGTTAATCTTTATATATGATGTGAAATATGGATTTAAATGCTTTCTTTGTTGCTTATGGATATTCACTTGTTTCAGCACCATTTTCTAAAAATAAAGTTTCTTCTACTGAACTGTTTTTGCACCTCTGTTAAAAGTCAGTTGGCCATAAATGTATTATCTATTTCTGAATTCTGTCTTCTGATATATTGATATTAGTATATCCTTACACCAGTAACAAAATTGTTCATTACTGTAGCTTTAAAATAAGCCTTGAAATCAAGTTCTCCAACTTTGTCATTTTTTCAAAGTTATTTTGAGGTAATTAAAGTTATTTTGTATTTTCATGTAGATGTTAGAATAAATTTATTAATTTCTACTGAAAAAAGCCTGGTATCATTTTGACTGAGGTTACATTAGCCTTATAGATAAATTTGAGAGTAACTGACAGCTCAATAATACTGAGTCTTCTGATTCATACCACTCCATTTACTTAGATCTTTAGTTTCTCTGAGCAAATTTTATAGGTTTCAGTGTCTAGGACTTCTTACAGTTTTCATTAGATTTATCTTCAAATTTCATATTTTTGATTATATAATAAAAAGTCATTTTAAATTAGTTTTTCAACTGTTGAATATTTCAATTGATTATTTAATTAAATTTTTTTTTCTTGTGTCATTGTACTATCTAGTACACTTAGTGATGAACGCTAATGGTGAGAACAGAAATCCTTGGCACATCCTGGATATTAGGAGCAAGCTGTTCAGTGTGTCACCTCTAAGTAATATATTAGTTGTAGTTTTATTCACAGATGCCCTTTATCAGGTTAGGTAGTCTCTTTCTATTTCTAATTTAATGGGAGATTTTTAACTGGAAAGGATGTTGGATTTTTTTCAAATGTGTGTTGTATATCAAGATGATCATGTGAGTTTTCTTCTTGGATTTGTTAATATGTGAATTACATTGACTTTCTTTGCATTTCTAAGATAAACTCCTCTTGTTTATGACATTTAATCCTTTCCTGTATTGGATTTGTTAAAAGTTTGCTTCGTTTTTTTTTTTTTTTTTCTTTTTTGTACATGGGTCCATGAGGTGTACTTATTTGTATTTTTTTTTCCCAAATTATCTTTGTCCAGTTTTGGTACCAAGGTACTGCAGGCCTTAGGCAATGTGTTTGGAACTACTCAATTTTCTGAGTTCATATAGAACTTCATGTAAAACTGCTATGGTTTATTCCTTTAATGTTGATATTCATCAGTATAGTTATCTGTGCCATCATGAGAAGGATTTTTACTACTACAGTTTTGATCCTTGAACAACATAGGTTTGAATTGTGCAGGTCCATTTATATGGACCTGTGTGTGCTACAGTACTACATTTCTATGGCTGGTTGAATCCATGAATGTGGAGCCACAGATACAGGGAAGTAACTGTTAAGTTACATGTGGATTTTCAGCTGCACAGAGAGTTGGTGCCCCAGCTCCCTCATTGATCAAGGGTCAACTATGATTCAATATATTTGGTAGATGTAGATATGTTTCTTAAGTGATTTTTATTCACCTGTAGTTTTCAAGGAATTTGATAATTTAAACTAATTTGTGAAATTTCTTGTCATAAAGTTATTTATAATACTCTGTTTATAGTTTTAATATTTGTGGAATCTGTACTTATGTCATCTTTCTCACTCCTGATGTAAGGTGATTAATTGTATCTTGCTTCTTTTTTCCTGGTCAGTCTCACTAGAGATTTATTGATTTTATTGCCTTTTCTTGAAGATTTAGTGTTTGTTTTTTTTTCTATTGTATTTTCTATTTTTTCTCATATTTATTTCCATAATAATGACTATTATTTCCTTTTTCCTGCTTACTTTGGGTTTAATTTACTCTTTTTTTTTTTAATTCTAGTTTCTCCTCCCCACCCATTTTATTGAGATAAACTGACATACAACATTAAGGTGTCTTTGTATTACTTAATGTGAAAATTCAGGTCATTGGTTTGGAACCTTTCTTTATTTTTAATATATGCATTTAGAATTAAGAATTTCCCCAAATGTTGCTTTAGCAAAATCCCACACATTTTGATGGACAGTATTTCAATTTTCATTTAATTTAAAGTAATTCATTTTTCCTTGACATCTTTGTTCCAGAGATTATTTAGGTTTTAATTATCTCTAAATATTTAATTTTCTAGAAATCTTTGTTATTGACTTTTAATTTTATTCCTTTGTGGTCACAGACCACATGTCTGTCTTGAATCCATTTAAGTCTGCTGAGGCTTGTTTTTTGGCCCAGTATGTGATTTATATTTATGAATGTATCCTATGTACTTGAAGAATATGACTTCTGCCATTATTGGGCTGGCTGTTCTATAGATGTCAGTTAAGCCACTTACATGCCTTTGCCATTCAGATTTTCCATGCTCTCATTTCTCTTTCTGTTTACTTTCTGTCCAATGTGATCTTTTTCAAACTTCCTGGTGTGGAAGATTAAATCATTAATTTTAAAACTTTCTTCTTTTTTAATGAAAGACTTACTGCTTTGCATTTTCATTAAATACTGCTTTAGCTGCCTGCTACAAATTTTAGTTTATTTTGTTTTCATCTTCCTTTAGTTCAAAATAATTTCTGATTTACTAAGTGATTTCTTATTTGGGCCATGAGTTATTTAGTGGTACATTGTTTATTAATATATACTTATTTTCTTGATTTCTTTCTGTTATTAAGTTCTAATTTAGTTTTGTTTTAGTCACAGAACAGCATATGATTTCTTTCCTATTTTATAAATTGAGTGTCATATAAATGCCAAATAAGTTAGTTAGGTTGGTAACTTGTTCAATTTTTTTTTTCTCTAGTAAAGACCACAGTAATGGTATATTACTGGTATAATGGTAATGAAATAAAATTATTTGTAAATCTTGACAAATCAGTCAGATTAAATTCTATACATCCAGTTATGTTTATTCCCCATTATGATTGTCTTCTAAGGAAATCATATCATATTTTTCTCTGCTTTTATTTATCTTCTTATTCTATGTTGAACGGGGAGGGAGAGAAGAAAGAAGGGAAGGGTTGGAAACAGAACGAGAGAGCTTGAGGAGGGAGGGAAGGAGAAAGAGAGAAATGGGGAAAAAAAGGATTTTGCTCTGTTTTCATGTACCACCCACTTTCTGACTCCTAAATATCCTGCAGCTCAGACTTGTGTACCTACATCTCTACCTAACATCTCTACATTTATTTTTTTTTAAATTTTAATTGGAGGCTAATTACTTTACAATATTGTGGTGGTTTTTGCCATAAATTCACATGAATCAGCTATGGGTGTACATGTGTTCCCCATCCTGACCTTCCCTACCTCTTCCCTCCCCATCCCATCCCTCAGGGTCATCCAGCTGTGAGCACCCTGCCTCATGCATTGAACCTGGACTGGTGATCTCTTTCACATATGATAATATACATGTTTCTTTTATGTAATCGTTGATTTGCTAGTTCCCAATTACTGTTCTTGGTAGTAGAGCTCATGAACACCAGTGCACAGCTGCTTTTTCTCTCAGCAATAATTCTCATTAGTTAAGAATGTTGCTCTTGCTGTTATATCTTATCTGGTACATCAGTGTCACCAATTCTGCTGGATCATTTTAATTATGACTACTTAAGGGCCTTTGAATTTACTCTTCCTTGTTATACCCTGCCCCTGTTCTTTGCATACAGTGTAGTGGTAGAGCACATAGGCTTTGGAATGAAAATACTTACATCTGAATCTTGTCTGTACTTCCTCATCTTGTCAAGTTACTTAATTTCTTGGTACTTCAGTTTCTTCATCTGTAAAATGAAAATAATGATAATACTTTCTTTGTAGGGATGCTATGACATATAAGTTAACGTTTGTGAAGTGCTTAGAAATATGCCTGACACTAGTAAGAAAAAATGTTAGCTTATAAGTAGCTCAAATGTCATCTCCATAGGCCTGATGCTCTGCTTAAACAGCCATCCAGTCATTCTAAAACACATTATTCTGCATATTTAAATCCAACTGTGTATTATAATCTATAATCATTTTGTTTATTGTCTATTTCCATACCATTATACCTCTTCCACAAACGCAGACAAAAATTATCAACATGAAGACAGCTACTTAGTCTACTTTAATCATTTGTGTATTCCCAGTGTCTAGAAGCATCTGGCACATCAGTTCAATCACTCAGTCGTGTCCGACTCTTTGTGACCCCATGAATCTCAGCATGACAGGCCTCCCTGTCCATCACCAACTCCCAGAGTTTACTCAAACTCATGTCCATCGAGTCAGTGATGCCATCCAGCCATCTCATCCTCTGTCATCCCCTTCTCCTGTCCCCAATCCTTGCCAGCATCAGAGTCTTTTCCAATGAGTCAACTCTTTGCATGAGGTGGCCAAAGTACTGGAGTTTCAGCTTTAGCATCAGTCCTTTCAATGAACACCCAGGACTGATCTCTTTTAGAATGGACTGGTTGGATCTCCTTGCAGTCCAAGCACATAGTAGGTGTTAAGTAAAATTTGCTCAACCAGCAAAAGATTTTAAATGAATCCATGGTATTTTTTAAAGATCAGCCCTCTAGTGGTGGCAAAAGTGATACATAGCCCTTTTACAATAAATTTATTAATTTCAATAGATTGTTTATATTTACCTACTTTCCAAAGTAAAACTGGAATCAAGATTGCCAGGAGAAATATCAATAACCTCAGATATGCAGATGACACCACCCTTATGGCAGAAAGTGAAGAGGAACTAAAAAGCCTCTTGATGAAAGTGAAAGAAGAGAGTGAAAAAGCTGGCTTAAAGCTCAACATTCAGAAAAGTAAGATCATGGTATCCAGTCCCATCACTTCATGAGAAATAGATGGGGAAACAGTGTCAGACTTTATTTTGGGGGACTCCAAAATCACTGCAGATGGTGATTGCAGCCATGAAATTAAAAGACGCTTACTCCTTGGAAGAAAAGTTATGACCAACCTAGATAACATATTCAAAAGCAGAGACATTACTTTGCCAACAAAGGTCCATCTAGTCAAGGCTATGGTTTTCCCTGTGGTCATGTATGCATGTGAGAGTTGGACTGTGAAGAAGGCTGAGCACCAAAGAATTGCTGCTTTTGAACTGTGGTGTTGGAGAAGACTCTTGAGAGTCCCTTGGACTGCAAGGAGATCCAACCAGTCCATTCTGAAGGAGATCACCCCTGGGATTTCTTTGGAAGGGATGATGCTAAAGCTGAAGCTCCAGTACTTTGGCCACCTCATGCGAAGAGTTGACTCATTGGAAAATACTCTGATGCTGGGAGGGATTGGGGGCAAGAGGAGAAGGGGACGACGGAGGATGAGATGGCTGGATGGCATCACTGACTCGATGGACGTGAATGTGAGTGAACTCTGGGAGTTGGTGATGGACAGGGAGGCCTGGCGTGCTGCGATTCATGGGGTCGCAAAGAGTCAGACATGACTGAGTGACTGAACTGAACTCAGGTAAAAGGGCAAAGGTGGGGGAACCAAACAAACATGATTTAATATGATTGAGGGCTGCATGTGGTTCTTAATGCAGAAAAGAGGTGAGGATGTAAAAGAACAACGACATTTTGTTAGCATTCTACTACGTGTCATAATAGGTTTCTTGTATAAATTATACCATGCAATTTCCACAACAACCCTCTTAAGCAGACTCTTATCTCTACTTTACAGCTGAGGATAGTGACACTTAGGCAAAAAGAAGGGTATTTCATACCCATTACTGATGAAAAGTAACCATGCCAAGCTGCAGATGGTAAACTTTGCCTGGTTTCTCTTAGAGAAATTTGTCACATGAATGCTTATATGTAAAGAACAGTGAACGGTACATTGGGTAGTGTCTTCCATTGTAGTCTTACAGAACATCCTGAGATGTTATTCAAGTGATCGTTTCTTATATATTGGCCTTTGATAGCAACATAATAACGAGGGCAAATAGTTATTTGACAACAATAAAAATGAGGGAAAAGCAGTTATAAATAACAAGATGAAAGTGTTTCTAAAGGGAAGTAAAATATGGTACTCGAGGTACAGAACTTTTTGATTGTATGATTTCATGTAAGAATCTCAACTAATATTACATTAGATTGGTAGCCTCAAATGTAGCCTCTCATTTTTTTTCTTTTATACAAAAGTAACACAACTTTTACTTTTATGTAGAACATTTGCAAATAGAGACGTTTTTAAGAAAAACATGTTCCCCATATTCTTGCTTCCTATAAATTGTAGTTCTTTAACATTTTATGTTTCTTTCCAGACATTTTTCTTTTCTAATTGCATTTCTCTCTATGTGGATGCTTGTATTTATACACACTAAAAAATGGCACTCAGGATTCCTATTTATAGTTGAGTGGGAGACTAGATACTCTGAACTATCCTCCTGTGGCAAAGCAACTAAAAATAGTAGATAAAGTATTTTTAAAAGGATATTTTAAGTTGCATCACTAAATTCACAAGAAAATTAAGCAAAATTCTTAAAGGAGAGAAAGGAAATGAAATTGGGAACCCAAGAAGATAAATGAGCACTGAAACTATGTTTTTTTTTCCCCCCCCCAAGGGATATCTATCAAACCTTATGACTTTGAGCTTCTTTATAATGGCTACTCTCACGGGCAGGTAACCATGCATCTAGCGTGCCGATGGTACATGTATGCATGCTCAGTCATATACGACTCTTTGCAACCCCATGGACTAGAGCCTGCCTTGCTACTCTGTCCATGAAAATTTCTAGGCAAGAATACTGGAGTGGGTTGCCATGCCCTTCTCCAGGGGATCTTCTGAACCCAGGGATTGAACTCATCTTCCACATCTCCTGCATTGGTAGGCTGATTCTTTTACCACTGAGCCACCTGGGAAGCTCCATGCTGAAGGTAGTCTTGGTTTATTCATATTGTTAATACATAATTATAAATAGCATCCTTTTTCACTTATAAAAGTATCCTGGTCTGGGTAATAATTTATATTGTTGCCCTAGGCATGGGCTGCTGAGGAGAAAGATGCCTTCACAGACATGAAATCTTAACACTATCTCAGTGTAAGTCAGGATAGAAGTAGAGAAGGCACAAAGAAGCCACCAAAGCTTATGAAGACCTTCTCTCTCCTAAGTCCAAATCCAAATGTCTCCAACAGCCAACCACTCAACCTGAATTGATGGACACATCAATTTATAACCATTTACAGCCACACCTATCTATCTATTCCCATTGCAAGCCACTAGCAGCCACAGATTTCATCTCCATTTCTAAACTTTTGTCACAGATTTCATCTCCATTTCTAAACTTTTGTCAATTTTAGAATGTTATATAAACTGAATCATATAAGTTGTAACCTTTTAAGATGGGTATTTTTCAGTCAGCATAATCCCTCTAAGATCCATGTAAGTTTTTGCATGTACAAATAGTTCATTTCATTTTATTGCTGAGTGGTATTCCATGGTGGGGCTTCCCAGGTGGCACTAGTGGTAAAGAACCCACCTGCCAGTGCAGCAGACGTAAGACACACAGATTTGATCCCTGGGTCAGGAAGATCCCCTGGAGGAGGGCATGGCAACCCACTCCAATTATTCTTGCCTGGAGAACCTCATGGACAGAGGAGCCTGGCAGGCTACAGTCCATAGGGTCACAAAGAATCAGACATGACTGAAGCGACTTAGCATACATTCCATGGTATGGATATAACAGTTTAACTAGTCATCTATTGAGGAATGTTTTGGTTCCAGGTTTTGACTATTACAAATACAGCTGCTATGAACATTCTTGCACACAATTTTATGTGGACATGAATTTTGATTTCTCTAGGGTAGAGGCCCAAAAGCACAATTGCTAAGTCGTAAGGTTAACTCATGTTTAGTTTTGTGAGAGTTTCCAGAGTGACTGTAACATTTTACATTCCCAGCATCGATGTATGAATAATCCAGTATCTCTGCATCTTCATCAGTACTTGGTGTTCTCATTGTTTTTTCTTTTAGCCATTCAAATAGGTCTGTTTTAGGGTTATTTATTTTGATTACATGAATTTTGTTCTATTTTGTGCCTGTTGTTCTATTAGAGGATAGATTTTTAAAAATTTATTAAGAACACTTTCTTTATGAAGGATATTAACACATCACCTGTTTTTGGAAAGTTTTTATACATTAGTTATTTTCCTTAAAAATTTTTTGGCATACTAAAATATTAAACTTTTAGGTAATCCAATTTTTCCTTTGCCTTGCAAATTATTTTATTACTTTTATGTTTAGGAAGTTGTTGTCTACTGAGAGATTAGTCACCTTTATATTCTCTTTTAAGTTTTTTTAACATTTGAATTTTTGACTTATCTAGAATTTATATATTTCATATATAGATTAAAGAACTATCATGCATCATTTGCTGTGTAAACAATTATTTCAAAACTTGTTGAATAGTTGTTTTCTCATTGGTGTATGCTATTTTATCACTTGCTCCATTTTTATTTAGACTTGATTTTGTTTTGATTATGTCTATGAAATTCTGTCAATCTGCCCATCAATTCTTGTGCCAGTACCATTTTAGCTGGGATTTTGGCAATAACTTGCTAGCAGTCAAATTAAGACTGGGATTCTGGAGCTTAGATATTCTATGTAAATCACTGGAAGTGGGGCCATATGCTTTAGTAACCAAATGCCAAATGTAAGCATTTTCTTGTTATGAAAATGTAGGGACCTGACTTACTCATATTATGTAGGAAACTCTGATCATGCTTCCTAAGAGGTTCTGTTCTGGAATTGTGTACTTTCATCAGGTATCCATGATACTTGGCAGTAATTCCCACCTCTTCCTTCAGCTAGATCCAAATAGCTCAGAGTTATTCAGGCCTCTTGGAATAGCCTTGGATGTCCAGTAATTCCCCTTGACAGATCTTAACTTTATATTAACTCTCATTTATACTTTCACAGTGTTTTAATGTTTATAGAGGAGTCTTTTAAGGAAATGAATGGAGTATACTCAGGTCAGTGCATTACAAGCAATGGAATCTATCTCAGGTTCCCAGAATTGCACTCTGTAAAGGAGTGAAGATCTATCACTAACCAATAGTTTAAGAAATAATTCACCAGAGGGTAGAAAAAGGACTTCAGTTCCGTCTGAAGGTATAATAAGGTTTCAGAGTCTATTCCATGGATTTACAAGTGTTTAGGTAGAACCTTTATCATTTTATTTATTTTCTTTCTTTTCAAGAAGACACTCTGGTTGTATTGCTCTGAAAGTAAATCTTAGACTAAGTACCAGTTTCAGTTTCATTTCACAAGTACCACAGTATTAAACAGGGATATTTTTGGAAGTGAATAACATACAACCCAACTCAAAATCGGTTATATAATGAGAGGAATTTGTAGATTCAGATAACTGGAAAATTCAGAGCTTTGGATAGTGTAATTCAATGACCAAACAGGATCACTAGCCCCTAGTTTATTTCAGTTTTCCATAGTGTTAATATCATGCTAAGGCCAGTTACTCCTGATGTCACAGGAGGTTGTGAGCAATCCCCTAGGAATATGTTTCCTTATTCAGGAGAGAGAATGAATGTGTCTTACCATTCCCAGTGATATTGTGTTCAGATATTTGGAAAATACTAATGCATTTAAGCCATTCAGAATTCATCTCCGGAAGTTGGGAGTAAGGTTAATCCTGTACAAAATCACCTGGTGGAGCAAGTTCAGGATCCTGTTACCATGAAGGAGGGGAGATGGATGCTGGGCAGCAAACCAAAGCTGTCTGCTACACCCATTATTCAGCACTGTAGAGGCAGTTTGTAAAAAGAGCCTTTGAAGGATGATTTGTATTAATACAGCTGGCTGTTCTAGTTGAGCCCTATAGAGACTCTGAATATTCCTGGATCTCAGTTAACAACAAATACATATTTATTGACTCTGTACTACATGCCAAGCAGTTTCCTGTCATTGCACATATCCTGGGAAGAATAAAAGGGATTGTTTCTCATCAGAATACTGGGTTTATAGGGGTAAAATTTGCAAAATTTGTGCAAAATCCACTCTGTATAGATGAATCCTTTATTGGATAACTTGGTATGTGGTCAGCACAAAGGCAGCTGGGCTGCTCCAACTGCCCCTTCTCCTCAAGCCATAGTTGTTTATTGAGTGGTGCTGCTAACAAAAAATAAATACAGAGGGAAAATATTAAAAGCTGCAAGGGAAAAGCAACAAATAACATACAGAGGAATCCCCATAAGGTTATCAGCCTATTTTTCAGCAGAAACTCTGCAGGACAGAAAAAAAAAATGACAAGATATATTTAAAGTGATGAAAGGGAAAAACTTACAACCAGGATTACTCTACCCAGCAAGGTTCTCATTCAGATTTCATGGAGAAGCTAAAAGCTTTGTTGCTGCTGCTGCTAAGTCGCTTCAGTCATGTCCAACTCTGTGAGACTCCATAGATGGCAGCCCACCAGGCTTCCCTGTCCCTGGGACTCTCCAGGCAAGAACACTGGAGCGAGTTGCTATTTCCTTCTCTGATGCACGAAAGTGAAAAGTGAAAGTGAAGTTGCTCAGTCGTGTCCGACTCTTTGCGACCCCATGGACTGCAGCCTACCAGGTTCCTCTGTCCATGGGATTTTCCAGGCAAGAGTACTGGAGTGGGTTGCCATTGCCTTCTCTGCCTAAAAGCTTTACAGACAAGCAAAAACTAAGATAATTCAGCACAACCAAACCAGGTTTACAACAAATGCTAAAGAAACTTTTTTATGTTGGAAACGCAAGAGAAGAAAAAGGCCTAAAAAACAAACATCAAACAATTAAGAAAATGGTAATAGGAACATATACATATTGATAATTATCTTAAATGTAAATGGATTAAATTCTTCAACCAAAAGATACAGAATTGCTGGCTGGATACAGAAATAATACCCATATATATAAGATCATATATGTGTGTGTGTATATGTATATGTATGTATGTATGTGTATGTGTATATATATATATAAGAACCTAAAAGAGCCCACTTCAAACCTAGGAACACATACAGACTGAAAGTGAAGGGATGGAAAAAGATATTCCCTTAAGTAGAAATACTCATATCAGAAAAAATAGACTTTAAGGAGTATTAGACAAGACAAGGGAGGATACTACACAGTGAAAAGTGAAAGTTGCTCAGTTGTGTCCGACTCTTTACGACCCCATGAACTGTAGCCTGCCAGGCTTCTCTGTCCATGGAATTCTTCAGACAAGAATACTGGAGTGGGTAGTCATTCCCTTCTCCAGGGGACTGTCCCAACTCAGGGATCAAACCCAGGTCTCCCACACTGCAGGCAAATACTTCACTATCTAAGCCACCAGGGAAGCCCACTACACAGTGATCAAGGGATCAATCCAAGAAGACAATATAACAATTGTAAATATTTATGCACCCAACATAGGAGCACCTCAATACATAAAGCAAATGCTAACAGCCATAAAAGGGGAAATCAACAGTAACACAATAATAGCAGGGGACTTTAACACTTCAATTATACCAATGGACAGGTCATCCAGACATAAAACTAAGGAAACATAAGCTTCAAATGATACATTAGACCAGGTGGAACTAATGGATATCTGCAGGTCATTCCATCCAAAAGCAGAGTACACTGTTTTCTCAAGTGCATATGGAACATTCTCCAAGATGGATCACATCTTGGGTCACAAAGGCTAATCACATTTTGAACATCAGAGATTTTACTTTCCAGATGCACTGTTTATCTGACTAAACATGCTATTAATTCCCATCAAGCCCTAGCAGTTTCACATCTTTGAGAACCTTTGTCTTTTTTAAGCAGACTGGACATTTTAAGAGATATAGAAAAAAAAAAAGGTTTAAGTACAAAGACTTAAACAGATGATTTTCTCCAGTGATTTTTGTTTTCTTTCATATACTTAACAGACTTATTGAATATTATTAAAAGAAAACAAGAAGAAAAGATAAGGATATGATCCATCCAAATCTTGGGAAAAATTAAATGAAAAATCAAATCCAGGGTGTTTTGTTTCTGTTTTTTGTAATTTTAGTACAAGAGCATAGTGTTGATGTCCATCAGTCTGTCTGTCACTCTTTATAATATGTGGCTATCCATAATGTAGTCGGGGGCTTCCCAGGTAGCTCGGTGGTAAAGAATCTGCCTACCACTGAAGGAGGCTACCAGTGAAGGAGGCTTAGGAGACAAGGGTTCAATTGTCCACAGGGTCGCAAAGAGTCATACATGACTAAGCACACAGCGCAATAATGTAGTTGGACATGCAAGAGTAATCTGTGAGACATTTGAAGTGACTGAATTAGTTTGACTTTTCAAAATAAGCCCTGCGAGGCTTATTTCTTCCAGGTAACTTGTAGTCTTGAAGTAGCTTTGGCTCAAAATGTAAATTCACCCGCAGTGGTGTTGCAAACTCTGTAATGGTAGATCATGTTTGCCCACACTTCAGTAAGCATTTTCTATCTTTTTTTTTTCAGATAGAAGATTTATTCAATATTATCAACTTGGAAACATAAAAAATCTAAGGAAATTTATGACCTTTAAATTTCTTTATTAGGTAAATATTCAACAAAAATGCACACATATGATCACTAAATGACATGTGCAAGAAAGTTCATAGCAATTCTATGAACTTTTGGAAACAATCCAAAAGTCCTTCAAGAGCAGACTGGATAAACACATAGTCAGACTATACCAGAAAACATTGAGAAGGAATAATCTACAGATTTTCGGAGCAATGTGGAGAAATTTCAAAGCATAATTTTGAGCAAAAGAAACATCAAGAATAAAGCATATAGTGTCTGATTACATTTATACAGAGTACACAGCAGAAATTACCTATGCTGTTAAAAATTCAGGAAGGTAGTGATCTTTGGAAGAGTTGTAACCAACAGGGCATGAAGGGAGCTACCAGAGGCTAGTATGTTATATTCCTTCATCTATGTGATGGTTGTGGGTGTATTTGGTTAATGAAGAGTCATTGACTACTTAATATTTGTGTAACTTATGTGTGTACATGCATTTTAATAAAAAATAATGACAAATGGAAAAAGCCTCAAAGGAAAGTAATTTAAATTAATAACTTTAAAAATGATCATACTTTGGAATGGTTCCTTGTACCTGACTGAGGTTATAATGAATCCACCATGAAGTGAGCCTTGTAACATAAAGTTTTCTTTGATATATGCATTTCATTAGGTTTATCTCTTTTTAGGGTGAATTTGGTATGACTGTCTACTGGTGTCCAGGCTTGCCTTTGGGGCCTTACAAGGAATTCACTGGTGATCTTTTGGTTGATAATTGGAAATCTTCTCTGTTGTTTTAAAGATATCACTAACAATTGAAGGGCTTTTTGGTTAGAAGTTTTCCATCTCAGGCATAACTGCATGCAACTTAATTGTCAAGGACTTCCTGTAGAGAACTTCATTATTAGGAGGGCCTTTATACAGGGTGCCTTCTAGGGCCTGCAGCGTCTCTCCCAAAAGGTCTCCCTCCCTGTTAATCCTTGGATTCTGCTCTTGCGGTCAGAATATGTTACCCCAGCTCACAGTAGGATGGGGGCACAAACATGAACATAGTAGACATTACAAAGAGTATATTTCTGGCTCTTTTCTCAGCCAATCTGTAGGAACTTCAAACTCCTCAAATTCATCCTACAGTGTTTTATCCTCGTGGGGAAGAAGGTCTCATGTACATTCATGTATCACTTCCTTCAACTTCTACATGGCATTTGTCACTTCCCTCTGATGCTAAAGATGCCTCTGTTGGGTGTCTATTTCTTGCCTCTCCATATCTCCATATTATTACTGGCCAGTCTGATTAGCTGCTTAGTTCACTGTGTGTCATGTTCTAAATGGCTGCATCCCATATGTGTTATTTCTGTTACCTAAGCTAATAATAGCAAGAGGAACATGTGTGTCACTTATTGAGCTCACGCTGATGTGTGGCCATCTAAACTAAGCTCTTTAAATGGATTATCTCATTTGATTTTTATGACTACCTTCTGAGGAAGACACTCCTCATATCCCTGTTTTATAGATGAGAAAATGGACACACAAAGGCATTATATAACTTGTCCCAATTCACGCAGCTTGTATGGAGTAGAACCAGAATACGAACCCAGTTCTGTCTCTCACAAGAGCCCAAATTCAACCCTTAATCTGAGGAATTTCTGTCAAAGAAAAAAAAAAAAGGAGGAACTTGAATTGCCACAGTTTTATTACAGCTAAGAGACATAGTGCGCATTGTATTTAGAAGTGTTCCTTCAGTGACTGAACCATCACCTTTGGTTAGATATTGCCTCTGTTCTTCCCTTGTAGTATGGCCTTTTCTAAGAGTGCCTGAGTCCTCTATGAAAAGCAACTCTTTGCCCAGACATGTTTGATCCTAAGCTTATTTATATATATATTTACAGTATGTAGTTTTGTCACAAGTTCTTTATTTTAAGCTATTTCATTTTACTAGGTGATACTGTTAGTATATCATTTTAGCTAATGATGCATTTTACTTGTTTGCTCTCTGACTTTCTAGGTTTTGATTTATTTGCATACAATAGTGTTTGTTTTATAGCATATTTAAACTTTTTTCTCTTCAGGTGTGGCCTCTAATCTCTTGGTAGGCACTATGTTATTGCTCATTCGTGTCCGATTCTTTGTGACCCCATGGACTGAAGCATGCCAGGCCTCCCTGTTCATCACCATCTCCCAGAGCTTGCTCAGACTCAGGTCCTTTGAGTTGGTGATGGCATCCAATGATCATGTCCTTTGCTGTCCTCTTTTCCTCCTGCCTTCAATCTTTCCCAGCATCAGGGTCTTTTCCAATGAATCAGTTCTTTGCATCAGGTAGCCAAAGTATTGGGACTTCACCTTCAGCATCAGTCTTTCCAATGAATATTCAAGGTTGATTTCCTTTAGGATTGACTGGTTTGATCTCCTTGCAGCCCAAGGGACTCTCAAGAGTCTTATCCAACACCACAGTTCAAAAGCATCAGTTCTTTGGCACTCAGCCTTCTTTATGGTCCAACTCTCACATTTGCACGTGACTACTGGAAAAACTATAGCTTTGACTAGCCTTTTGTTGGCAAATTCATATCTCAGGTTTTTAATATGCTGTCTAGGTTTGTCATAGCTTTTCTTCCAAGGAGCAAGCATCTTTTAATTTCATGACTGCAGTCACCATCTGCAGTGATTTTGGAGCTCAAGAAAATAAAGTCTGTCCCTGTTTCAATTGTTTCCCCATCTATTTGCCATGAAGTAATAGGACTGGATGCCATGATCTTCATTTTTTAAATGTTGAGTTTTAAGCCAGCTTTCTCACTGTCGTCTTTCACTTTCATCAAGAGTCTCTTTAGTTCTTCTTCACTTTCTGCCATAACCATGCTGTCATCTGCATAGCTGAGGTTATTGATATTTCTCCTGGCAATCTTGTTTCCAGATTGATTCATCCAGCCTGGCATTTCACATGATGTACTATGCATATAAATTAAGTAAGCAGGGTAACAATATACAGCTTTGATGTACTCTTTTCCCAATGTTGAACCAGTACATTGTTCCATGTCTGGTTTAACTGTGGCTTCTTGATCTGCCTACAGGTTTCTCAGGAGGCAGGTAAGGTGGTTTGGTATTCCCACCTCTTGAAGAATTTTCCACAGTTTGTTGGGATATACACACTCGAAGGCTTTAGCATAGTTAATGAAGCAGAATTAGATGTTTTTCTGGAATTCTCTTGCTTTTTCTTTGATCTAGCAGATGTTGCCAATTTGATCTCTGGTTCCTCTGCCTTTTCTGAATCCAGATTTTACATCTGGAATTTCTTGGTTCACATACTGTTGAAGCCTAGCTTGAAGGATTTTGAGCATAACCTTGTTAGCCCAGGAAATGAGCATAATTGTATGGTAGTTTGAACATTCTTTGTCACTGCCCTTCTTTGGAATTGGAATGAAAACTTTTCTGCTGCTGAGTTTTCCAAATTTGCTGGCATTTTGAGTGCAGCACTTTAACAGCATCACCTTTGAGGATTTGAAATAGCTCAGGTGAAATTCCATCACCTCCACTAGCTTTATTCGTAGGGATGCTTCCTAAGGCCCTTCATAGCGGTAGGTCCTATAAAGTCTCTTCAAAACCATTATTTCCACTTAGCATTTCATGTTTGAGCATTGGTTTTAAATACTTGCATTTCTTTTAGTTTTTATCTTGTTATCTTTGTTGTTTTCTGTTATAAAAGCATATTTTAATCTCACTAATAGCACAGCCTCTCTATCTTTCATGCTTGAGGGGGTGGGAGCTGGCCACGGAGGTCTGTGTGGGATGGGAGTACAATGGAGGTTTGTGTGTGTGCTTGTTCTCAGTCCAGTCTTTCCCTTATATTAGAGATCCAGCTCCATAAGCTCACTTTGTCATGATTCTCCTTTTACAAAGGGACTTTTTAAATTTCAGAGTAGTTGTGATAGTCCAATAGTAATAGTAGTTGTAGTAATAGTAACAGTAGCATCAACTATAATTTACAAAGCATCAGTACACTAGGCATGGATCTAGGTGCTTTACTTCCACATCTTATTTCATTTCCCTATAAACCGACAAGTAGGCATTTTATTCATAAGAAGTTGAACTCCAAGAGATTAAGTCATTTGTAGAGCCTAGATTTGAATCTGATAGTGGTGGTTTAGTCACTAAGTCAGGTCCGACTCTTGTAAGCCCAGGGGCTGTAGCCAGCCAGGCTCCCCTGCCCATGGGATTTTTCAGGCAAGAATACTGGAGTGGGTTGCCATTTCCTTCTCTAGGGATCTTCCCAACCCATGTCTCCTGCATTGCAGGTGGATTCTTTACCACTGAGCTACCAAAGAAGCCCATCTAGATCTATCTAAATTCTAAAACCTTCGCTTCTTCTGTTCTGGTCTCCTGCACACAGATGCCTTGGGGAAAACAGAATGCCTAAAAACAGAGGAGATGGGGGACTTCCCAGGGTGCTTTAGTTCTTCCTGCAAAGGGAACCCTCCCCATCCCAACCAGGCAGCTGGTTATGTTGTCGTGCAGGACCAAAGACCTTTCCAGACTGAGCTGACACAAGGATCTGGTCTTCATGGGGACAAAGCAGCCTCTGGATGAAAGTCTGTCACCTTGGCTTGCTTCCCTACTTCCAGTCTGGCTCATATCAGCTGCTTCTGGGTATTCAAAAGCCCCTGTAGGCAGGCTTTCATCCCGGCTGTTTTATCAAGGCAGTGTATCAGTTTTGCCTCTCTGCTAATGAGCACTAGAAGTAGCTTTCCTCAGCAAATTCTGTTTCTTTCTGCAGACAGACCTGCTGAAGCCCTGAATGTTATCCTCTGTTTTCTCTCCTGGTTATTTAAACACTTTAAAATAGCTATAGGAATAACACAGTGGCAAATATCCAACATCACCTCCTATTCACCTCTCAGGATCAAGTTTACTTTTGCAACCAGAGTAACCAGTACCAGCTGCTATGCAACTCATTCTTTTTTTTTTAATTTTAATTTTTACTTTATTTTACTTTACAATTCTGTATTGGTTTTGCCATACATTGACATGGATCCACCACGGGTGTACATGCGTTCCCAAATATGAACCCCCCTCCCCATAACATCTCTCTGGGTCATCCCCGTGCACCAGCCCCAAGCATCCTTTATCCTATGCAACTCAGTCTTAAAATTCTTTTTACATGAGCCATTTAAGATTACTTAACCAAGCTATCAACCCTCATCTGCCTAGCTAAGACTTCATTTAAAAAATATAAACTTTGTTTATTTTTCTTTTCCAAAGTTTAAAAATCTATTTGGATATAACACAATGACAGCTTTTCTTTGCAGCTATTGGAAATTTCTCCAAAAGATTTGCAAATGTGTTTTGTACTTGTTTGTAAAATTTAGATTTGCTGTCCTAAGTAGATGACTGGGAAAAGTACTAATATTGACAAGAGAGCATAAACATACAAGGTGGTGTTTTAAAAATGTTGACTTACTAGTGGAGGTAGAAAGGATCATTGGGAAAACCACAGTTCTGGAGATCAGAAAATCTGCTGTCCTAATGATCAAGCATGAGATATTGGACATGTCACCTTACCTAAATATCAGTCTTCCCCTTACTTAAATGAAGGTGGGGGGAATGAGACTAGATGGTTCTTTCATTTCTAAAAGTCTTTACATATCATCTGGCAGAGGGAGACACCAGCCCCAACTCCTAAATGGTAGAAGAGTGGATTGAAATGGAGAGACAGTTGCTTAATGTGATAGTTATCAATTTATTTTCTCTCATATCTGAATCCACACTTCTTTGCCTTCCTTTGTGTTACTGGAATTGGACTCAGTTCAGTTCAGTTCATTTCATTTGCTCAGTCATGTCCAACTCTTTGCGATCCCATGGACAACAGCACGCCAGGGTTCCCTGTCCTTCATCAACTCCCGGAGCCTGCTCAAACTCGTGTCCATCGAGTCGGTGATGCCCTCCAACCATCTCATCCTCTGTCATCCCATTCTCCTCATGCCTTCAATCTTTCCTGGCATCAGGGTCTTTTCAAATGAGTCAGTTCTTCGCATCAGGTGGCCAAACTATTGGAGTTTCAGTTTTAGCATCAGTCCTTTCAATGAATATTCAGGACTGATTTCCTTTAGGATTGACTGGTTGGATCTCCTTGCAGTCCAAGGGACTCTCAAGAGTCGTCTCCATCACCACAGTTCAAAAGCCTCAATCCTTCGGCGCTCAGCTTTAGAGTCCAACTCTCACATGGAATTGGACTATGCAGATGTTTTTCCTGTGCCAGCTGACTTGTTGCTAGGTTATATCAATAGAGGGCACTAGAGGAACACCGCTGGACTAGAGAAGGAGGAAGCCTTTCTGAGTGCTGTGTACCATTGGGATTAGTGTCAGCGTGCTGATAGTGTTAACTTTAGTAGACTTCACTGTTGAGCAGTGGCCCAGTTCTTCTGGTATGGTTCTTTGCCATCACAGTTCAGCTGTGGCCCGTGATTTCCAGCTGGTTTCTACTCCATCCAGTGATGGATTGCCCCGAGACTGAGATGTAGCTTTTGGCCTCTGGCAAATGTTCCTGCACTGGCATACTGTGTGTTTCTGGAGAAGTCATATCCCTCCTGTCAGATGTCTGAATCTAGCCTTGGGGAAGGCCTCTTTTAAATTTCTCAGTTCCTTCTTGCTCCGTCTCCCTCAACCCTAGAGTCTCTTATATCTCTTCTGGAAGTTAACCATGTTTAACTACTTAACAATTCTTTATAATTCTCTTAATGGAAGTATTGGTATGGTTTCTGTGTGTCATCTGAATGGACCCTGACTGATACATTTAATAATTGGCACAGCAAACAGTATACATACACATATACACACACACATGGCTTAGGACAGGGGTCAAAATGAACTGACCAATGAGACCTTTGGAGGAGGGAATAGAAAAAAAAAGATATATCAGAGAAGAACATGAAAAATGTTACTTTCATATGTAGAATCTGCCCTATTTACAGCTGGGCTGGCTCTATTGGCAAAGGGGATGTGACTGAATATGGAAGAGAGCTTAGGAAAATGAAACTAATAAAAACATGTTTATTGAGTTCCAAAACACTGACTTCAAAACAATTAAATTAATAAGGTAGTTTTACTCTTTTTTTAACTCAATGAAAGTCTTTAAAAATTAAATTGTTTTAAACTCATGATTTGTTAACTCAATAAATGTAGTTTTCGATTTAATTGCTTTTGAAGTTACTGTTTTTGAATGTAATAAAAGTTAATTTTTTCCCTTTTATTATCTTGTTTTAAAGGCTCTCACTCAAGCTTTTCTTTCTACTTAACCCCGAAGAACGATTTGCAAAGTATCAGTGCCCTGCAGGGAACCAGGGATGTTGCCTGTAAGGAGTAAGCCCACAAAGCTGTGAAATAACAGTGAGGAGACTAAATGCCATCTATAGGCAGATATTTCAAGCTTCCAGGTACTCTCTTGGCCATTCTCATGTATAGTACTTTCCCCACTATCATTCTTGAGTAATGACATTGTATCAGATTTTGTTGGAAAAGTAAAACCATCAGAGATATAGCTCATTTTCCTACTATCAGGCCTATAAAAATACTTACCATCTGTAGCTATGTCCCTTTTTTTCCTTCGTTCTGCTACAACAGAAAAAGATGGCTTTCTCATATCAAAGGCCGACTTCGCTCCCTGCCCTCTGAATCCCATCCTCATTTGCTTTCTCAAGGCCTTATTGAGTCAATTATCAACCCATGTTTCTTTGCTTTATTATTTTCATTATTATAAATATTATGTTTTTATGATCAAAATTATACACAAAAGAGACACATTTTTTGTCTCTGATTTCATCTCACATGCAGTATTGAACCTCGTCTTTTTGCCCCATCCCCACTAAAATTGTTGAGTCAAAATCACAAACACATTCCTTGTCACAAACCCACAGGACACATCTCAGTCCCATTTTACTCAGTCTTTGAAATCATTTGTCAGGTTGACCAGTCTTTACTTGAAACATGATTCATTCTTGACTTCTTTAAAACAATACTCTCCTGATTATCTCACTGATTATGTAATCTCAGTCCCTTTGCTGCCAGTTTCTCATCTAAATATTGGGGTTTTTCAGGGTTCAGTTCTAGGATTTTATTTCTTTATATTCTTTCCTGAAGTGGTTTCATCAATTACAATGGATATATATATATATATAAAACGCTTCTTATGGCTGAACTGTGACCCCCAAGAGTCCTATGTTAAAGTCTTAATTATCAATATGTGACTGTAGTTGGAGGTAGGCCTTTTAAGAGGTATTGAACAAAACATATAAAATTTATGTATTATTCATATATCTCCAGGATGGATTTTTTTTTCTACACTATTTCCCTGAGTTTGATCAAAGTAATGTCCATTGCGTTGGTGATGCTATCTAACCATCTCACCCTCTGTCTCCCCCTTTCTCTGCCTGCCTTCGATCTTTTCCAGCATTAGGGTGTTTTCCAATGAGTCAGCTATTCGCATCAGGTAGCCAAAGTATTGCAGCTTCAACATCAGTCCTTCAAGTGAGTATTCAAAGTTCATTTCCTATAGGATTGGCCGGGTTGTTCTTACGGTCCGAGGGATTCTAAAGGGTCATCTCTCTAGCACCACTATTCAAAAGCATCACTCAGCCTTCTTCTTTTTTTAAAAAAAAAAATTTATTTTTACTTTATTTTACTTTACAATACTGTATTGGTTTTGCCATACATTGACATGAATCCACCATGGGTGTACATGCGATCCCAAACATGAACCCCCCTCCCACCTCCCTCCCCACAACATCCCTCTGGGTCATCCCCGTGCACCAGCCCCAAGCATGCTGTATCCTGCATTGGACATAGACTGGTGATTCGATTCTTACATGATAGTATACATGTTTCAATGTATATCCTCTTTTTCTCCATTTCCATCATCAATATTCTTAACAGAAAGGTATTTTACTTGTAATATTATATTAGCTCTGTACTTGGTCTTCCTCTTTCCATTCTTGCCTGCCTTCCAGTCATTCTCCATGCCATAGCCAGAGTGTTATATATGGAATATTTGTCTCCACTCAAAATTGCTATGTTGAATTCTAACCCCTAAGGTGATGGTATTAAGAGGTGGGGTCTTTCGGAGGTGATTACGTAATGAGGGATGTCTTCATGAGTGTGATCAGTTCAGTTCAGTCACTCAGTCATGTCCAACTCTGCGACCCCATGAACCACAGCATGACAGGCCTCCCTGTCCATCACCAACTCCTGGAGTCCACCCAAACCCATGTCCATTAAGTTGGTGATGCCATCTATCATCTCATCCTCTGTTGTCCCCTTCTCCTCCTGCCCTCAATCTTTCACAACATCAGGGTCTTTTCAAATGAGTAAGCACTGCACATCAGGTGGTCAAAGTATTGGATCTTCAGCTTCAACATCAGACCAATGAACACCAGAACTGATCTCCTTTAGGATGGACTGGTTGGATCTCCTTGCAGTCCAAGGGACTCTCAAGAGTCTTCTCCAAACCACAGTTCAAAAACATCAATTCTTTGGTGCTCAGCTGTCTTTATAGTCCAGCTCTCACATCCATACATGACCACTGGAAAAACCATAGCCTTGACTAGATGGACCTTTGTAGGCAAAGTAATGTCTCTGCTTTTTAATATGCTGCCTAGCTTGCTCATAACTTTCCTTCCAAGGAGTAAGCGTCTTTTAATTTCATGGCTGCAGTCACCATCTGCAGTGATTTTGGAGCCCAGAAAAATAAAGTAAGCCACTGTTTCCAATGTTTCCCCATCTTTTAGCCATAAAGTGATGGGACCAGATACCATGATCTTATGAATGTTGAGCTTTAAGCCAACTCTTTCACTCTCCTCTTTCACTTTCATCAAGAGGCGCTTTAGTTCCTCTTCACTTTCTGCCATAAGGGTGGTGTCATCTGCATATCTGAGGTTATTGATATTTCTCCCGGCGATCTTGATTCCAACTTGTGCTTCTTCCAGTCCAGCATTTCTCATGATGTTCTCTGCATGTAAGTTAAATAAGCAGGGTGACAATATACAGCCTTGACATACTCCTTTTCCTATTTGGAACCAGTCTATTTTTTCATGTGCAGTTCTAACTGTTGCTTCCTGACCTGCATACAGGTTTCTCAAGAGGCAGGTCAGGTGGTCTTGTATTCCCATCTCTTTCAGAATTTTCCACCGTTTATTGTGATCCACACAGTCAAAGGCTTTGGCATAGTCAATAAAGCAGAAATAGATGTCTTTCTGGAACTCTCTTGCTTTTTTGATGAGCTAGCAAATGTTGGCAACTTGATCTCTGGTTCCTCTGCCTTTTCTAAAACCAGCTTGAATATCTGGAATTTCACGGTCCATGTATTGCTGAAACCTTGCTTGGAGAAATTTAAGCATTACTTTACTAGCGTATGAGGTGAGTGCAATGGTGCAGTAGTTTGAGCATTTTTTGGCATTGCCTTTCTTTGGGGTTGGAATGAAAACTGACCTTTTCCAGTCCTATGGCCACTGCTGAGTTGTCCAAATTTGCTAGCATATTGAGTGCAGCACTTTCACAGCCTCATCTTTCAGGATTTGAAATAGCTCAACTGGGATTCCATCACCTCCACTAGGTTTGTTCGTAGTGATGCTTCCTAAGGCCCACTTAACTTCACATTCCAGGATGTCTGGCTCTAGCTGAGTGTGAGTGATCACACCATCATGATTATCTGGGTCGTGAAGCTCTTTTTTGTACAGTTCTGTGTATTCTTCCACCTCTTCTTAATATCTTCTGCTTCTGTTAGGTTCCTACCATTTCTGTCCTTTATTGAGCCCATCTTTGCATGTGACATGTTCCCTTGATATCTCCACTTTTCTTGAAGAGATCTCTAGTCTTTCCCGTTCTATTGTTTTCCTCTATTTCTTTGCATTGATCACTGAGGAATGCTTTCTTATCTCTCCTTGCTATTCTTTGGAACTCTGCATTCAGATGCTTGTATCTTTCCTTTTCTCCTTTGCTTTTTGCTTCCCTTCTTTTCACAGCTATCTGTAAGGCCTCCTCAGCCAGCCATTTTGCTTTTTTGCATTTCTTTTTCTTGGGGATGGTCTTGATTCCTATCTCCTGTACAGTGTCACAAACCTCTATCAGGCACTCTGTCTATCAGATCTAGTCCCTTAAATCTATTTCTCACTTCCACTGTATAATCATAAGGGATTTGATTTAAGTCATACCTGAATGGTCTAGTGGTTTTCTCCACTTTCTTCAATTTCAGTCTGAATTTAGCAATAAGGAGTTCATGATCTGAGACACAGTCAGCTCCTGGTCTTGTTTTTGTGGACTGTATAGAGCTTCTCCATTTTTGCTGCAAAGAATATAGTCAATATGATTTTGGTGTCGACCATCTGGTGATGTCCATGTGTAGAGTCTTCTCTTGTGTTGTTGGAAGAGGGTGTTTGCTATGACCAGTGCATTCTCTTGGCTGAACTCTATTAGCATTTGCTCTGCTTCATTCTGTGCTCCAAGGCCAAATTTGCCTGTTACTCCATATGTTTCTTGACTTCCTACTTTTGCATTCCAGCCCCCTGTAATGAAAAGCACATCTTTTTTGGGTGTTAGTTCTAGAAGTTCTTGTAGGTCTTCATAGAACTGTTCAACTTCACCTTCTTCAGTGTTACTGGTTGGGGCATAGACTTGGATTACCGTGATATTGAATGGTTTGCCTTGGAAACAAACAGATCATTCTGTCGTTTTTGAGTTTGCATCCAAGTACTGCATTTCAGACTCTTTTGTTGACTATGATGGCTACTCCGTTTCTTCTGAGGGATTCCTGCCCACAGTAGTAGATATAATGGTCATCTGAGTTAAATTCACCCATTCCAGTCCATCTTAGTTTGCCAATTCCTAGAATGTCAGTGTTCATTCTTGTCATCTCTTGTTTGACCACTTCCAATTTGCCTTGATTCATGGACCTAACATTCCAGGTTCCTATGCAATATTGCTCTTTACAGCATCAAACTTTGCTTCTATCACCAGTCCCATCCACTCCCTTCATTCTTTCTGGAGTTATTTCTCCACTGATCTCCAGTAGCATATTGGGCACCTACCTATCTGGGGAGTTCCTCTTTCAGTGTTCTGTCTTTTTGCCTTTTCATACTTTTTCTGGGGTTCTCAAGGCAAGAATACTGAAGTGGTTTGTCATTCCCTTCTCCAGTGGACCACATTCTGTCAGACTTCTCCACCATGACCCATCCGTCTTGGATGTCCCCACCCAGCATGGCTTAGTTTCATTGAGTTAGACAAGGCTGTAGTCCATGTGATCAGATTGGCTAGTTGTCTGTGATTGTAGTTTCAGTTTGTCTGCCCTCTGATGCCCTCTCTCCCATGCCTACCGTCTTACTTGGGTTTCTCTTACTTTGGGCATGGGGTATCTATTCACGGCTGCTCCAGCAAAGCGCAGCTGCTGCTCCTTACCTCGGACATGGGATAGGTCCTCTCAACCACTGCCCCTGACCTCGGACATGGGGTAGCTTCTCTTGGCCGCACTTGTGCACCACCGCAACGTGTGTGAGTGTGATTAGTGCCCTTATAATGAGGCCCCTCCTGCCATGTGAGGTTGTAGTAAAAAGATAGCAGTCTGGAATCCTGAAGAGCTTTCTCACCAGGCACCAAATCAGCCAGTGCCCTGGTCTTGGATGTCCCAGCCCCCAGAACTGTGAGCAATAAATGTTTGCTGTTTATAATCCACTACTTTGTGGTATTTTTGTATATTATAGAAGCCTGAACAGACTAAAATAAAGTCATCTTTAGAAATATAAATATGATCATGGTACTAAACTTCATAAAGTTCTCTAATGGTTTCTATTGAACTTGGAGTACAATTCCAACTTTTAATCTGGCTCCTTGCCCCTCTTTCTTTCTTTTTTTTTTTTTTAAAACCTGTCTCCCTCTTACCTACAGAGCTCTAGCTAGCCTGGTCTATCTTCAGTTTCTTGGATATGCTAAACTCTTTTTTGCTTCAGGACTTATCATATTTCATCTCCTTGAAATGCTCTTTCTGCCATTTCTTGCATGGCTTGTTTCTTTTTTTAGTGATAATCTCTTCAGAGAGGCTATTCATGATTGTAATATCTAAATAGACGTTGCTCTGTTATTATTCTTATAAATACTCTTATTTACTTCCTTCGTAGCATGTGTTCAGTCTTACAATTATTTTAATTGTCAACATATTTGGTTATTGTCTGATATCTCAACTAGAATGTAATTATGAGGTCAGGATTCATGCCTCTATTATATTCTTCTTTGTCTCCAGAATCAAGAAATATTAACAATATTCGATGAAGGAATGAATGCCTTTCTTTTTTGCCTCTTTGGTTTGACTATATTCTAAATTGTGAGCCTTGATCCTTGATGTCTCCTCAACTGCACTTAACTCTGTCTACTCCCTTTACTGTACTTTCTTTTCTGCTCCATATATAATTCTCAGAGTCCAATTTGCAGCCATTTGAGTTCAGCCTGTTAACTTCAATCTGGGCCATGGGCAGCCTACTTGTTAGATGATTGTCCTTTGTTATGTTTGATCCTCCACTGGTAAGATAAGCCTTACTCCCATAAAAGGAGGTGGAAATAGTGATTAACCCAAGACTAGAATTCTATTTTTCTTGAACTTTGAGAGAAAAGATTTATGCTGATCTGGGATACTGTCATTTTGAAACATCTTCATTCTTGATTCTGAGAATACTAGGAGTCAACCAAGGGACCACATTGAGAGAGGAGAGTTTATGCTAGTGACCCAGTAATGTCCTTCAAATTTGCATAAGACTGTGGAGGAACATTCAGGATATTTTAACATTCTCTCATACAAAGAATGTAAGAAATAATGAATATTAACAATAAAACAAAACGGGGTTCAAAAATTCTTGATTCAGTTTTTATTTTCCTGTGAAGGACAACTACAGTATCTAATTAGTTTACAATTTTGTTACATTATCTACTTTGACGTTAGCAAAGGGGTTGAAGGGGCCAAAAGAATAATTACTCCACCCCTTTTCCTATTTGCTACTTCAGAAATACTTAGTTTCATTAATAATAAAGAAATGCCAATGGAAATAGCTAAGATTCAGTAATTAATTCATTTCACAAATGTTTATTAAATGCCAATTACACATCAGATTATAGGGGTATAACAGTGAGGAAGACCCTATTCCTGTCCTCAAGGAATTTACATTCTACTGGGAGAGATAGGTAGGTATCACCACATGCCTACTGAATTAACAAAAGGTAAAACTCATGCAACTCTACAGTGAGGCCCAACAAATCAAATATGCAAATTTTTCTGATAGTTTAGAAGTTGTCACAATCTTGTCAAGGTACAATGTTTGGCAATATGCAGTTCAAAGGACATGAATAGATAGATATTCTCAGACCCAGAAATCCCATTTTTGAAAATGCTGCTCAAGAAAGTGACTCAAAAGGGGAAAAACAAGATTCTTATGTACAAAGATATTTATAGCTGCTCAATGTACAACAAATTGGAAATAAAATTGCTATGTTGGGAATTGTTAAAAGAGTGATAATGTCTTAGCTTTAATTTTCATAGTAAACATATCTGGAGACTAGGATCGAAGCAAAATTAGTTTATCTGGGAGGTGAAAGGGATACCAGAAGGAAACTAGCGAAGTGAGACAGGGAAGGAAGGAAGGTCAGTAAAGGGTTCATTATCAAGGCATCCACAACTGAGAGTGAGACGGCTCCATGGGAAAAATATGAAAATGAGATCATATACTTTAGAATCATACTGTTTGTGGTATGCTGATTCCCAAGAATAGTAGGTTGGGGCCTGTTCCAAGATGGTGATAATTCTTCATCACTTCCCATTGGCCCTGAGCATGGCCAGAATGGCTTTTAGTGGATGGGGATGGGGTGGAGGACATCCCTCAGTCACAGATGCAGATATAGGCACTTATCCATAGTCTGGAGGACACTGAAAGATCGGCAAGTATAACAGTGCAGTGATATATTGCCATTAAATGAGAAAAATGAGGAAGCCATGTGCATATTTAGAAATAGAAAAAGTTGTCAAACAGAACAATACTATCATGCAGTGTCTATAACCATGCAAAAACTAGTTATGGCATTAGAATACACAGAATCTTATAAAACAGTACTATTAAACTGAGGCCATTTTTTTTATATTGTAAAGATATCTACAGATTTTATTTTGGGGGCTCCAAAATCACTGCAGATGGTGACTGCAGCCATGAAATGAAAAGATGCTGGCTCATTGGAAGAAAAGTTATGACCAACCTAGACAACATATTAAAAAGGAGAGACATTTCTCCAAAGAAAACATACAGATGGCTAACAAACATATGAAAAGATGCTCTACATCACTCATTATCAGAGAAATGCAAATCAAAACCACAGTGAGGTACCATTTCACACCAGTTAGAATGGCTGCAATCCAAAAGTCTACAAGCAATCAATGCTGGAGAGGGTGTGGATAATGGGGAACCCTCTTACACTGTTGGTGGGAATGCAAACTAGTACAGCCACTATGGAGAACAGTGTGGAGATTCTTTAAAAAACTGGAAATAGAACTGTCATAGGAACCAGAAATGCCACTGCTGGGCATACACACCAAGGAAACCAGAATTGAGAGAGACACGTGTACCTCAATGTTCATTGCAGCACCGTTTATAATAGACAGGACATGGAAGCACCCTAAATGTCCATCAGCAGACAAATGGATAAGAAAGCTGTGCTACACATACACAATGGAGTATTACTCAGCCATTAAAAAGAATACATTTAAATCAGTTCTAATGAGGTGGGGGAGCCTGGTGGGCTGCCATCTATGGGGTCGCACAGAATTGGACATGACTGAAGCGACTTAGCAGCAGTAGCAGCAGCAATGAGGTGGATGAAACTGGAGCCTATTATACATAGTGAAGTAAGCCAGAAAGAAAAACACCAATACTAATGCATATATGCGGAATTTAGAAAGATGGTAATGATAACCCTGTATGCGAGACAGCAAGAGACACAGATGTATAGAACAGTCTTTTGGACTCTGTGGGAGAAGGTGAGGGCGGGATGATATGGGAGAATGACATTGAAACATGTATATTATCATATGTGAAATGAATCACCAGTCCAGGTTCGATGCATGAGACAGGGTGCTCAGGGCTGGTGCACTGGGATGACTCAGAGGGATGGGATGGGGAGGGATGTGGGAGGGGGTTTCAGGATGGGGAACACATGTACACCCATGGTGGATTCATGTCAATGTATGGCAAAACCAATACAATATTGTAAAGTAAAATAAATAAAACTGAAAAAAATAAAAATAAAAAGTAGAGACATTACTTTGCCAACAAAGGTCCATCTAGTCAAAGCTATGGTTTTTCCAATAGTCATGTATGGATGTGAGAGTTGGACTATAAAGAAAGCTTAGTGCTGAAGAATTGATGTTTTTGAACTGTGGTGTTGGAGAAGACTCTTGAGAGTCCCTTGGACTGCAAGGAGATCCAACCAGTCCATCCTAAAGGAAATCAGTCCTGAATATTCTTTGGAAGGACTGATACTGAAGTTGAAACTCCAATACTTTGGCCACCTGATGCGAAGAGCTGACTCATTTGAAAAGACCCTGATCTGGGAAAGATTGAAGGCAGGAGGAGAGGGGACGACAGAGGATGAGATGATTGGATAGCATCACAGACTCAACAGACATGAGTTTGAGTAAACTCTGTGAGTTGGTGATGGATAGGGAGGCCTGGCGTGCTGCAGTCCCTGGGGTTGCAAAGAGTCGGACATGACTGAGTGACTGAACTGAACTGAAAGATAGCTAGTGAATAAAAATGATCTAATGTTAACAGAATGACTCTTTGATTAGGATCAATAAATTGGTGCCATTTAAATGCTAGCCATAGTGATGGCAAGGTACAGATACAATAGATCTAATACAAGTGGAATCAGTGGAACTTTGTGACACCTTGGATTCGGTAAGGGAAGGAAAAAAAGTCATCAGAGATGATCTGAATATTTGTGACTAATCAAATGGAAGGATGATGGCAACTTAAATAGTGCTGGAAAAGTCAGGAGAAAGATCTTGTATAAAGGTAGAAGACTGGAGAAGGTGAAAGTCTATGACATTCTTTGGAGTATTTCTAAATATTGCATTAAGGTTGGGAGGCTTGAGATATTCACTGTGGATATAATTTTTGAAATATAGAGAAAATTGAAAAAAATTTCCAAATAAAACACACAACCCCCCAAAAGTCCTGAAATGGTACATGAGGAGGGAAAATGGTCCCTTTCAAAGGGAGTGGTTTTCTCCGTAATCATTCTAAACATTTTTTCTTAACTTTCTTCTGTCCAATGGAGATTAGGAAGACAATCTTTCCTAATTAATTTTAACAGTACATGTTTTAATGAAAGGAGATAAAACACTCGAGGAGGCATATAATTAGTGGATACTGTTAACTTATAAATTTTATACTTATCGGAACATGAACATTTATTGCCTGGCTCCTTGGCTGGCATTAATCTCATCTTGTATCTCTGGACTTTTGCCATGTCTTAGTTTTAACAGAGCCAGAATATCTGCTCCTTGATTGTCTCTGATAAAAGGATGAGGCAGAGATAATTATGCAAGGAACCACTTTGTCACTACTTCCACAGTTTGACTTAAGATGCTCTAGACATTGACATAAGTAGGCCGCAGTGTTTTATTGACCTCAATTAACAAGAAAGCAACATTTCTTTTATTTGTGTCATTAATATGGGCAAGGGATAAGAAAAGTGTAATAAATTTCTAATTTAAATTTGGAACCAATAAAGGGAAAAAGTTTGACTTGTGCATGTTTGCAGTCCTGTAAGTCATGGCCAATTTTTTACACATAAGCCATCTGCCAGCATAATACTTTTAATGATACATTTACTTGAAATTCTTTTCACGTGCTCCCCAGAGTTCCTATACTCAAACAGATCAGAAAGAATATTTGGCTCAGGCATTGGGGCTTCTATGATCTACTGTCTCCATTGATTTGAGTTGACAATAACTTTCATCACTCAGTGTGTCTCCTTGGGGGCTAATATTCCATTTATCTTATCTCTCTTTTTTAAGGATCTTTGATATTATCTAACATTAGTTCCAAAGCTTTGTTGACCACTGTATTTGTATTTTGCTGAAAAGTTTTATTTTTTACAGGAGGTAATAAGTGACCATCTGATGTTTTCAATCTTATCAACAGTAGTATTTTGGTGGCAGTCTAAGTAGAATGAAAACTTGATTTTCACAGAAGGGTTTACAAAGCTTCAGCTAGTAGGCTATTTCTAAAAGAGTCACCTAGTGATTTCCCTTTGCTGTCATTTTTGTTTATTTTTCTGTCTGGATTTATTTTTCCCTAATTACTTCTGGAATCAGAACATCTACAATATGTTTCATTTCTTTGCTTGGTTCTTACCAGTTCTTTATTTATAAACTTCACTTTGTCTCCAGTATTTGGAGAATAATATACCTCTTGTATTTTTCTTTTAAAGTTTTCAATGTTTTCAATACTTAGCACGAAACTTGTTCAATACCTCTCTTCAGACTCCTTTTGAAGTTCCAGAAGACTGTTTCAATATAGGTTCATTTAGTTATTCAGCAAATATTCAGTAAGGGCCTACTCTTTACTAGATTCAGTAGTATTAACAGTCACTAGAAATAGAAACAGATGACCAAGACACATACTCAATCCCCTGGGAGCAGCAAAATATAGTGGTTAAGGGCAGAGATTTCTGAGTTTGGGTTTCAGTTCCAACTATGATGGTTAATGTTATGTGTCAACATGGCTCCATTGCCATGGTGCCCAGTCCTTTGGTCAAACACCAGTCTATATGTTACTGTGAAGGTTTTTTTTTTTTTTAAAGATGTAGTTAATGTTTAAATAAGTTGACTTTGAGTAAAACAAATTATCTTGCATAAAGTAGTTGAGCACCATCCAGTAGTTGAAAGACTCAAGAGTAAAGTGTAGTGTTCCCCAAAGAACAAGTTGTTCTGCCCCAGGAATAAAGAAGTTCTGCCTGAATTTTCAGACTGCTGCTCTGTGGAATACAGATTCAACACTGTGTCACCAACTCTGACCCGAATTTCCAGTCTGCTGGCTCACTCTGTAGGTTTTGGACTTGCTAGCTCCCACAATCATGTCAGCCAATCCTTAAATCTCTCTCTCTCTCGATACATAGATATACATAAATATGTTATATCGCTATCTATATAAATATTTTACAGCTGTATCCATATTCTATTGGTTCTGTTTCTCTGGAGAATTCTATTGTAACAGCTCTTCTATTTACTGATTAGACTGGTGACTTTGCCTGTATGAGCCTCAGTTTCTTCTTTGCTCAGTTCAGTTCAGTCGTTTAGTCATGTCTGACTCTTTGCGACCCCATGAATCACAGAACACCAACTCCCGGAGTTCACTCACATTCACGTCCATCGAGTCCGTGATGCCATCCAGCCATCTCATCCTCAGTCGTCCCCTTCTCCTCCTGCCCCCAATCCCTCCCAGCATCAGAGTCTTTTCCAATGAGTCAACTCATCTCATGAGGTGGCCAAAGTACTGGAGCATCAGCTTTAGCATCATTCCTTCCAAAGAAATCCCAGGGCTGATCTCCTTCAGAATGGACTGGTTGGATCTCCTTGAAGTCCAAGGGACTCTCAAGAGTCTTCTCCAACACCACAGTTTAAAAGCATCAATTCTTCGGCACTCAGCCTTCTTCATAATCCAACTCTCACATCCATACATGACCACAGGAAAAACCATAGCCTTGACTAGACGGACCTTAGTCAGCAAAGTAATGTCTCTGCTTTTGAATATGCTATCTAGGTTGCTCATAACTTTTCTTCCAAGGAGTAAGCGTCTTTTAATTTCATGGCTGCAGTCACCATCTGCAGTGATTTTGGAGCCCCCAAAAACAAAGTCTGACACTGTTTCCACTGTTTCCCCATCTATTTCCCATGAAGTGATGGGATCGGATGCCATGATCTTCATTTTCTGAATGTTGAGCCCTAAGCCAACTTTTTCACTCTCCTCTTTCACTTTTATCAAGAGGCTCTTTAGTTCTTCCTCACTTTCTGCTGTAAGGGTGGTGTCATCTGCATATCTGAGGTTATTGATATTTCTCCCGGCAATCTTGATTCCAGCTTGTGTTTCTTATAGTCCAGCATTTCTCATGATGTACTCTGCATATAAGTTAAATAAGAAGGGTGTACTCCTTTTCCTATTTGGAACCAGTCTGTTGTTCCATGTCTAGTTCTAACTGTTGCTTTAATGAGGATTAAATGAGTCAATATATGTGAAAGCATATATTACCATAGTGAAAGTACTCGCTCAGTTGTCTCTGACTCTTTGAGACCCCATGGACTATAGCCTGCCAGGCTCCTCTGTCCATGGAATTCTTCAGGCGAGAATCCTGGAGTGGGTTGCCATTTACTCCTCTTGGGACATCTTCCTGTTCCAGGGATTAAAGTCGGTTCTTCTGTATTTCAGGCAGATTCTTTACTATGTGAGCCACCAGGGAAGCCTATATGTTACCATACCTGGAACATGCAGTAAATGCTGAACAAAAGGTAACTCTAGCTTCATAAGTTGCTTAATGTGTGAAGGGTCAGATGTGATACACAGTGCTAAGAGATGCAAAGGAGTACTAGGAGTTAACAGAGGATAAATATTTAAAACTGGGACGAGCCTGATTATGAAAGGGTTTCTGGAGGAATTAATACTTGAGGTGAGTCTTAAAGATTGAATAGAAAGATTCATTCATGTAATTGAATTATTTTGGAGAAGACAGAGTGCATTTATTTTAGGTTCGACTCAATGGCAGGCAGAGAAGGCAATGGCAACCCACTCCAGTACTCTTGCTTGGAAAATCTCATGGGCAGAGGAGCCTGGTAGGCTGCAGTCCATGCGATCGCGAAGAGTTGGACACAACTGAGAGGCTTCAATTTCACTTTTCACTTTCCTGTATTGGAGAAGAACATGGCAACCACTCCAGTGTTCTTGCCTGGAGAATCCCATGGAAAGAGGAGCCTGGTGGGCTGCTGTCAATGGGGTCTCACAGAGTCAGACACAACTGAAGCGACTTAGCAGCAGTAGCAGCAATGACAGGCATCAAGACATTAAAGGTAAATGATATACAGACATTAGGTTCAGAATGACAAAAATGAAGAAGTTGTGCTGTGCTTAATCACTCAGTTGTGTCCGACTCTTTGCGACCCTGTGGACTGTAGCCCGCCAGGCTCCTCTGTCCATGGGGATCCTTCAGGCAAGAATACTGGAGTGGGTTGTCATTCCCTCCTCCAGGGGATTTTCCCAACTGAGGGATCGAATCCAGGTCTCCCACATTGCAGGCAGATTCCTTACCCTGTGAGCCACCAGGGAAGCCCAAGCTTAGAATAGAGATCCAATCACTCTGGCAGAACCAAGACTTGTGGAGAGAAATCCAGTTACTGTAACTGACTTTGGAGATGGCATATGGCTTTTTAGCTGCCACACATTAGAAATATCACTGTCCTTGTAGTTATGCCTGAGTCATAGAATCTGAGTCTAAATGATTTAATTCCAATTACAGAGCAAGGAAAGAGGTAAGAGTGGAGGGAAGGTGTGCATTGCATAAGCTTATCTTATGCAATAAGATAATAATCACAAAGCAACTTGATTTTTCATTTTTACCTTCTACTGAATCTTTAATAGGTGAATTCTTTTTCCACCTGGAGGAAAAGTCAATGCCATTATTTTTCTGATCATTCTTAGATAAATTAAAAAAAAAACTATTACTTTTATATATCAAGTTCACTTCAGTCACTCAGTTGTGTCCAACTCTTTGTGGCCCCATGGGCTGCAGCACTCCAGGCTTCCCTGTCCATCACCAACTCCCGGAGCATGCTCAGACTCGTGTGCATCGAGTCGGTGATGCCATCCAACCATCCCATCCTCTGTCATCCCCTTCTCCTCCTGCCTTCAATATTTCCCAGAATCAGGGTCTTTTCCAGTGAGGCAATTCTTTGCATCAGGTGGCCAAAATATTGGAGCTTCAGCTTCGTCATCAGTCCTTCCAATGAATAGTCAGGACTGACTTCCTTTAGAATTGACTGGTTTGATCTCCTTTCAGTCCAAGAGACTCTAAAAAGTCTTCTCCAACACCACAGTTCAAAAGCATCAATTCTTCGGTGCTCAGCTTTCTTTATAGTCCAATTCTCACATCCATACGTGACTACTGGTAAAACCATAGCATTGGCTAGACGAACTTTTGTTGTGCTTTTTAATGTGCTATCTAGGTTGGCCACAGCTTTTCTTCCAAGGAGCAAGCATCTTTTAATTTCATGGCTGCAATCACCGTCTGCAGTGATTTGGAGCCCCCCAAATAAAATTTCTCACTATTTCCATTGTTTCCCTATCTATTTGCCATGAAGTGATGGGACTGGATGCCATGATCTTAGTTTTCTGAATGTTGAGTTTTAATCCAACTTTTCCACTCTGCTTTTTCACTTTCATCAAGAGGCTCTTTAGTTTTTATTTGCTTTCTGCCACAAGGGTGGTATCATCTGCATATCTGAGGTTATTGATATTTCTCTCAGCAATCTTGATTCCAGCTTGTGCTTCATCCAGCCATGCATTTCACATGATGTACACTGCATATATGTTAAATAAGCCTTGATGTACTCCTTTCCCAATTTGGAACCAGTCTGTTGTTCCATGCCCAGTTCTAAATGTTGCTTCTTGACCAGCATACAGATTTCTCAGGAGGCAGGTACAGTGGTCTGGTATTCCAGTCTCTAAGAATTTTCCACAGTTTGTTGTGATCCACAGTCAAATGCTGTGTCACTCACTTATTTATATACCAAACACTGTATCAATTCAGAAATTAGAATAAACCAATATTTCAATGTTTAAATCTAGGGCTTTTTCAACTCCCTTTGCTAGGGTTTTGTAGTGGAAAGTCTACAGTCATGGAAAGAGGGTGTAGTAAGCTTCATTTCTTTTTTTTTTTTTTTCACCTCCTTCCTTGAGGTTGTGGGTACATTGAGGAGAGCAATGAGGGGAAAAGACAAGTTCTTACTTGATGGACTTGATATGTTATCTAAACATAGGGTATGTGGGACTTTGGTTTATATCAGAGGTGACATTACAAATACCTCAGGGTAAACTATATTTTACTTAATACATGGAGAAAAAACATTTGGTCTTTCATGTGAAAAAGAATTAGGTTCCTTCATTACACCAAAATTTCAGACAGATTAAAGAATTAATGTGAAAGAAACAAGGAAAATATGTGAGAATATCTTAATGTAAATTTATATATTATCTATTAATTTCTTATAACATGTTGCCCCAAACTGAAATACTTAAAGCAGTAATATTTATTATCTCCATCTGTTGTTAGGTCAGGAATTATGGGCATGCCTTAGCTGAGTTCTCTGTTTCAGGATCTCTCATAGGCTGTTGGCTGGGACTACAGTAATCTGAAGCTACCTCTAGATAGTTCCAATTCCTAGCCATTTACATGATTTTTGGCAGGACTGAGTTCCTCACATGTTGTTGGACTGAGGCTTCTGTTATTCTTCAGCTGTTACTTGAAGGCTGCTTTCAGTCCTTTGCCACATGGGTCTCTCGAGTACAACATCTTGTTTCATCAAAGCAAGCAAATCAATAAAGCAGGAGATAGAATGCCAGAGAGGGAGAGAGAGAATGTATACTCTTGAGCAAATGAGCAAGGGAGAGAACGCTATCAAATAGCCATTTTTTTTTTTTACAAATATTTATGGAAGTGATGGGCCTCCCTGGTGGCTCAAGACAGTAAACAATCCACATGCAATGCAGGAGATAGCAGGAATTTTGGGGAGAGAGACCATATATCTTGCAGCCTAGATGGAAGACTGGAGAACTAAATGGAAATTAAAAAAAAAAACAACAAGGATAAGCTATAGGAAAACCTTAGGCACTGAGACAGCAGGAATTAATTGATTCCTTCATGCATATGACTTTGAAATGAGTAAATTCCATCATTTTTTTTCCCCTGGGTACATCTGTGTTAGAGTCAATGTGGTTCGATCCATGGGTCACGAAAATCCCCTGGAGGAGGAAATGCCAACTCACTACAGTAAATTCTGGGAACAGAGGAACTTGATGGGCTACACTCCATGGGGTTGCAAAGAGTTGGACATGACTGAGTGACTAATGCTTTCACTTTCACTATGGAAGTGACATCCAAAGCTTGAAATAACAAAGGGAAAGAGTGATATATTTGACTACATCAGAATTATAAAGGAAAGGAATACATGCCATAAAATGGAGAAGATATTTTCCACAAATTATAAGAAAAAGGAAACTAATCAAAATAGAAACGAATGGGCAATACACATGAATGAAAATTTACAGAACATAGACTAGCCAACAAACATAGTATGGCATTGTCAACTTCACCAGTAATTGGAAAAATACAAATTAAAACAGCAATGAGATGCCAGTTACACCATGAAATCAGCAAAAAAAAAAATTAAAAAAATAAAAATAACAGATATATGATACTACATGATGGTGTAGGGAACCAGGCACCTTGATACACTGCTGATGTACACTTAAACTGTTAAAACCACTTTGCAGAACAGTTTGTAATATGTAATAGAATTGAAGGTGATAGTCTGTAGTCCACAAATTTCACTTTTATATATTTGTTATTGAAAAACTCTAAACTGAAGTAAAATTTTAAGTAATCGAAAGTATCAATAGCATCATTAATAAGGAAACAAAAAAGTTCTGATAGATTCATAGTGCACAGAAGTTAAAAGGATGAACTAGATATTACATGTGATAAATCTGGATTTTGAATGAAATAAGTTGCAGAACATCATTCACACAGATTAAAAATAAACCTGAACATATACATATACTGGTTGTTGGTGCAAACATATTGCAAAAGTGTGAAAAACAAGTGAGTACACAACAAATCAAGATAGTGATTGCATCTGAGGAGGAAGTAGGTGTTTAATCAGTAGTAGTATGATACAAAATGTTTCAGTGTTTCAAATGTTAATTCCTTAAAAGATCTATGGCAAATATTCCAAAATATTGGGCAAAGTCGCAAAGAGTCAGACACAACTGAGCAACTGAACAACAACAACGTTGGTCAAATAGGCTACTTTGTGTTGCATTAACAGATATTGAAGACATTTCATTGGTTTAATCCATGGAAGACTCCACCATTATTCCCCCGCCCCATACCTGACACCAGTCTTCTGCAGGTTGGCAGCTCTCTGAGGCTGGTGCTCTTCAGAGGCTCGGGGACTCCAGCTGCTTCCACATTGGAAGTACTCCATATCAAACTTGGGATATGAAACATCACTACCGAGGGATAGGAGTAGGCACAAGCAGCATACCAGCTCTTAATGACCTTCTTTAAAATGGGTACCTGAAAAAAATAAATAAAAAAATAAAATGGGTACCTGGAGCTTCCATTGGAGTAGGCAATGGCACCCCACTCCAGTACTCTTGCCTGGAAAATCCCATGGATGTAGTAGTCTGGAAGGCTGCAGTCCAAGCGGTCGCTGAGGGTCGGACACGACTGAGTGACTTCACTTTGACTTTTCACTTTCATGCATTGGAGAAGGAAATGGCAGCTCACTCCAGTGTTCTTGCCTGGAGAATCTCAGGGATGGGGGAGCCTGGTGGGCTTCTGTCTATGGGGTTGCAGAGAGTTGGACACGACTGAAGTGACTTAGCAGCAGCAGCAGCAGGCACTTCCATTAGCATTTTATTTGGTAGGACTGGTCAAATGGCCTTAGCAGATCTATAAGGAAAGCTTTTAGCTATTGAAAATATTGAAAAATATTTTTTTACAAACACAAAGATATTTGAGGAACACTAATAGTCTCTCTGTCATGACTGTTCATTTGGGGTGATAGGAACATAGATTTGTTCTGCATTTTTATTTATTTCAGCTTTGTTAAGTTAGAGTTGAGAAATAAAATTGTAAGATAATTTAAAGTGTCAGTTCAGTTCAGTCTCTCAGTCGTGTCCGACTCTTTGTGACCCCATGAATAGCAGCACGCCAGGCCTCCCTGTCCATCACCAACTCCCGGATTTCACTCAGACTCGCGTCCATTGAGTCAGTGATGCCATCCAGCCATCTCATACTCGGTCGTCCCCTTCTCCTACTGCCCCCAATCCCTCCCATCATCAGAGTCTTTTCCAATGAGTCAACTCTTCGCATGAGATGGCCAAAGTACTGGAGTTTCAGCTTTAGCATCATTCCCTCCAAAGAACACCCAGGGCTGATCTTTAGAAAGGACTGGTTGGATCTCCTTGCAGTCCAAGGGACTCTCAAGAGTCTTCTCCAACACCACAGTTCAAAAGCATCAATTCTTCAGTGCTCAGCTTTCTTCACAGTCCAACTCTCAAATACATCCATACATGACCACTCGAAAAACCATAGCCTTGACTAGATGGACTTCTGTTGGCAAAGTAATATCTCTGCTTTTCAACATGCTATCTAGGTTGGTCATAACTTTCCTTCCAAGGAGTAAGTGTCTTTCAATTTCATGGCTGCAGTCACCATCTGCTGTGATTTTGGAGCCCCCCAAAATAAAGTCTGAATCTGTTTCCACTGTTTTCCCATCTATTTCCCATGAAGTGATGGGACCAGATGCCATCATCTTAGTTTTCTGAATGTTGAGCTTTAAGCCAATCTTTTCACTCTCTTTCACTTTCATCAAGAGGCTTTTTAGTTCCTCTTCACTTTCTGCCATAAGGGTGGTGTCATCTGCATATCTGAGGTTATTGATATGTCTCCCAGCAATCTTGATTCCAGCTTGTGTTTTTTGCAGTCCAGCGTTTCTCATGATGTACTCTGCATATAAGTTAAATAAGCAGGGTGACAATATACAGCCTTGATGTACTCCTTTTCCTATTTGGAACCAGTCTGTTGTTCCATGTCCAGTTCTAACTGTTGCTTCCTGACCTGCATATAGGTTTCTCAAGAGGCAGGTCAGGTGGTCTGGTGTGCCCATCTCTTTCAGAATTTTCCACAGTTTATTGTGATCCACACAGTCAAAGGCTTTGGCATAGTCAAGAAAGCATAAATTGATGTTTTTCTGGAACTCTCTTCCTTTTCGGTGATCCAGCGGATGTTGGCAATTTGATCTCTGGTTCCTCTGCCTTTTCTAAAACCAGCTTGAACATCAAGAAGTTCACGGTTCATGTACTGCTGAAGCCTGGCTTGGACAGTTTTAAGCATTACTTTACTAGCATGTGAGATGAGTGCAATTGTGTGGTAGTTTGAGCATCCTTTGGCATTGCCTTTCTTTGGGATTGGAATGAAAACTGACCTTTTCCAGTCCTGTGGCCACTGCTGAGTTTTCCAAATTTGCTGGCATATTGAGGGCAGCACTTTCACAGCATCATCTTTCAGGATTTGAAATAGCACCACTGGAATTCCATTACCTCCACTCGCTTTGTTCGTAATGATGCTTCCTAAGGCCCACTTGACTTCACATTCCAGGATGTCTGGCTCTAGGTGAGTGCTCACACCATTGTGATTATCTGGGTCGTGAAGCTCTTTTTTGTACAGTTCTGTATATTCTTGCCACCTGTTCTTAATATCTTCTGCTCCTGTTAGGTCCATACCATTTCTGTCCTTTATGAAGCCCATCTTTGCGTGAAATGTTCCCTTGGTATCTCTAATTTTCTTGAAGAGATCTCTAGTCTTTCCCATTCTGTTGTTTTCCTCTATTTCTTTGGATTGATCGCTGAGGAAGGCTTTCTTATCTCTTCTTGCTGTTCCTTGGAACTCTGCATTCAGATGCTTATATCTTTCCTTTTCTCCTTTGTTTTTTGCTTCTCTTCTATTCACAGCTATTTGTAAGTACATTGTGATAATTTGATGTATGTAAACATCAAGAGAGGATTCCTCCCATTTAGTTAATTAAACAATACATCCATCACTGCACGTATTTCTTTTTTTGATGACAACATTTAAGTTCTACTCATTTTACAAATTTAAATTATATATATGGTGTTATCAGTCATATTCACCATGTTGTTCACTAAATCCTCAGACCTTATTTAGCATATAGCTTGCATTTTAAAACATTTTCTTTGTTTTGTTTTTCAGTGTTTTAAAAAATCCTGACCTAGACAAAAAATGAGAGCATATGAATACTCTGTACCATTGTTTAACAATAGATCCCCACATGTTAACATTACTTGTATATAAGTGGATTTTGCGTCAAATAAGTTTGAGGAATGCTGGGCGAAATAGGGCAGGCTTCTTTTCTATAGGACTTCCCAGAGCTTTTAATGAATTCTGCTGAGCATTAGCTATGTGATTTTATTTTTTGTTTAGTTTGCCTTTTTTCTTCCCTGCAAAAGTTTTAGTGTGTGTGTTTTATAGAAGTCTATCTTTAAAATATTGCTTACATTAAAATGCAATTCACATTGAATGCTGACAGAAGCCCAGGAATCAGAAGATAGAGGTTTGAGACCTGGCTCAGCTCTATCAGTGAAACACTGAATGTCGGAAGAACTTTAGAGCCGGAAAGCATCTTATTATATCTGACTGATTTTTTATATAACTGTAAGGGAAGAATGGAAAAGTCTACATAAACATCATATATAAAGGGTCAGTTTCTTCCTATAGTTTGTTAACAACAGCAATAAGAACCTCATATGAGCTTTGTGAGGTAGATCACCTTCTATAACAGTTTTCTTTAATGTGTATCATTAAGTTTCAATACAAGATAATAATATTAATTAATTTGAAGCTAAAGTATGAGACTCTTAAGTGTGTATTGGAGTATGCATACAAAGAAACAAGTTTGATGAAAGTATGCCATAGCAGAAACAGAATTGGTTAGAAAAAGAAAACACAAACAAAATTGGGTATTATCCTGCTGCTATCACAGAAATCTGATGCAAACATACACAAATCACTTCCTGTCACTTGGCTGAAGGTTCTCTGTAAAACTATTTCAGACTCATCTGAATCTAATGTATTCATAGTCTCTACCTGCACAGGATTTAGTTAAGTCATTAAAAAACCTTGTATGTGTATATTAATCACTATCTAGCACTGACCTTGACATACTGTTAGTTTCTTTCTCTCTCTCTGAGAGGATATAAATGAAACTGAAGAAGAGATTTGGAAACTGCATAGAGGAAAAGCATTTGGGTTAGGGGAAGAAAGCGACTTCTCGTATTCCATTTCTCTTCTTTGCAAAGGCAAAATAAAATTTCCAGCTGAGTAATTCTGTTTAGTATTGATAGACTATGAAATTAGTCCCACAGAACTATATTCCACAAACCAAGCTACCCAAACTTTATGTACAATAATAAATTGGTGATGGGATCTCAAAGGAATACTCTAGAATCGATAATTTCAGTGATGTAGCTTTATTCTTAAATCCCTGAGCTAGTCATGAAATTAAAATATTTATATGAATATATTTTGAGTCGCATAAGTACAGTGCTCTTTTTTAGACCATCCAATCCATACATAAGGGAGGTTGGGTAACATTGAAAGAACTCATATCATCTTTTATCATCTTAATTTCATCCTGAAGTGTTAAATCATTTGGCATTCATTCTTGGCTTTTAAAGGACTTGAAATATTGTGACCAGCAGAATCTACTGCAATTTATATTTTAATTTTGGATACATGCTATTAAATATGAAAAAAATCAATGAGGTGAGTATTTGCTTAAGACAAAGTGTAACTACAGGGTATATATGTATGATATATGCACTTTAGTAGGGCTTCTTTCTAAAATTCCTAATAAATCTATCCACATGTAAATGGTGAGCTCATGTAAAATATGTCTCAGACATCTCTGCACCCTCAGCAAAGGGTGGAGTTTCAGTGAAAGAGTTCCATGTTGTTCCGAGTGTTTTTCAAAAGCACAACATTATGCTGCCTATCCTGTAAACTGCGTAGTCAGTAAATTCAAAGGTACCAGTTTCAAAAAGCACACCACAATATAGTTGGAGATAAAAGAGCTCTTAAACATTGCTTTATTGAGCACTTAATATCTGCTAGTGAAACTTATGATGATAAGCAAATGTAAAACTATGAGGTGGACAGTAGAGCATTGAAAAGACTAGAGCTTACCTACAGAAGGGTGGATTCATAGCAAGTGCACACCATTGTGTCACATAAAATTATTCCACTTCATAATATTTGTGTAAATTGATCATTGCACATTGATCATTGACATTATTATTTTATCATTAAACATCATTTGAATAGCTGTTATATTCAACATAATGTTAATGCCAAGTGTATTTATGCCATTTAAATATTTGGAAAAAAATTACTAATCTGTGTATTATATAGAATCTTCTTTATTTAGAAGGTTCAATTATCCAGAATAATAGATATTCTAAGTATTCAAATAGTTTCATATAGACACAGTCATAAGATTCTATGATGTATATTTCATTTGTTTTTATTCATTTTTTTGGTATTTATTTATAGTTTTCCCACAAAAGTCATTGAATTTAGCAATATGTTAGCTGCAAGCAACAGCTATTTAACAGGTACTGTGAGATCCATTCTAGGAGGGCATGGCAACCCACTCCAGCGTTCTTGGCCATGGGCAAAGGGGCCTGGTGGGCCACAGTCCATGGGGTCACAAAGAGCTGGACACGACTGAAGCGACTTAGCTCACACACATGCACACGTGTTAAATCTGCTCCTGGTCTAATGCAGAGAATTTACAGACATCAGTATATACACAGTGCCAGTCAACTGATTGAACTTACTGATGGAACAGAATGTGATGGCCGAATGGAACCTTAGAATCTCTGAATCTGATATGAATCTGAATCTCTTACATATTCCAGTTTTACAGATGATGAACCCGAGGCCCACAGAGAAGTAACTGAGCCAAGATCATGTAGTAAGATAGGATCTTAGCTAGGTCTCTGATTTCCTGACTTCCAGGCCACTGTGATTTTTTTTTTCCTTTTCATATACCAGGCTGTTTCTGTAGTTATATTTTTCCTCTCAGTCTTCTTTATTAGCCTTTCTTTAACATTGTATCCATACAATCCAAGAAAAAGCTAAAATGCAGGGATACGATTTTGACCTTGAACATTCGAATTCTCTTTGGCTAATACAGTGGATGGGTAAAAGGACGGGTTGGGAAACGGTTCTTTGAGACTGTTTCATGACTCTGAATGGTTGCTGTCCTCTGATCTTTGCAGTCCAGTTAAGAATGTTTGTATAAGGAGAAATTGTAGGATAGGAAAGCTTAGCGACCACTCCCTCCCAGGAGACAGTGGAGGGTAATAAAGATAAAGACTTCTTCCTTTTCCTAGATATGTGCTTGCCCAGGATTAAGATGAGGTTGCATTCTTTCCAGAAAGAAAGGCTCAGCAGCGACCCTCTATAAGACCAGGGTCTCCTTAGTTGGTGCTTCCTCTCCTTTGATGCAACTTGCTGCACATGCCAGTGCCGTCTGACCCTCACTTTGTTACCCCAGGAGGATGTGAGCTCAGGAAACTGGTGCTAAGGCACTACTCTGACTGCGTCTGGTGTGAGTAATAAATGATCTTTGTCTCTGATCCAGAGGTCTTCTTTCAAATATATAGGCTAATTTGTTAGTTTGCAAGTAAGACAAAAGTTTCAATCTTCCAAGTTTCTCACTTGACAGGGAAGAGGATGGTGAATTGTCTGAGTACTCAAATTAGTTCATGTCATAATGAAATACACTATAATTACCCATGAGAACACAAGTGTTTCTGGGTTGTAGAACTGTCAGATATTTCCCCATCAATCACTAACAAATATTTTGAATTGCAGTATGTAGTTGTCTGTATTCAACTGCATAGTTTAGACACCAAAGTGTTCCTTGGGGACAAACGAAATAAAGTGGTGCTCTTTGAATTTATGTCTCTGGCATTCTAATGTAAGCATGGAGTCATTTAATTTTTATCAGTGGCAAAATTAGTTTCTGTACAAATGGACCTTAGAGATCAGTAGTCCAACCTACTCATATTTAAACTTTCAAATTTGTAATTGATGGAAGTCTAAATTTTCCAGCTTTTGTTGGGACCAGATGGTTGGAATGAAACACATTTAGAGCACATCTAGTGTACAAATTAAAATCTATGAAAGTACTTCTAGAATCACTATTGTAGTTTGAGTTAATGTCAACCACACAGTTAAACAGGATGAGCACTATTTATTCTCAAAACTACCCTGTGCTGTAAGCAGCATTCTCACCATTTCGCAAATGAGAAAATCCAGAATCAGAGTGGTTAGCAAGGACAGAAAATGTTAGTAAATAGAAAAGCTGGATTCAAGCACAGGTCTTCTGGGTTCATATTCTCTTAATTTGAACACTCCCCTTTCTTATCAATTTATGAAGAAAAAATGAAAACTTTATGGGCATTATGGTAGAATGGAAATAACTCATTATTGCAGTCTGAAGGCCCACTTTTGAGTACTGATTTTTCCATATAATATATTTTCTTAATGTGTGGAAGTCATTTGAAGAATGTGGAGGGTAAAGAGTTTATGGCACTAGTAGTAAATGACAGTCTTGGAACTAGTGTCTGGGTCCTGACTCCTAGTTCAATGTACTTACTATACCATGTTATTTACAACAGTTCAGATATGGTGTGTGGTATTTTGTGTCTTCAAATTCCACCTACTTGCATTTCTAATAGCACAGAAAGTAGAAGGGAAATTCCAATCTAAGAGAAGAATTCTCCCAATACAGCTGGTAAAAGAACATAAAATTTCAGTAAAAGAAGGCCTGATATTTATTATTCGCAGAGGATAGTGATATTTTATTTTTGCGAATGATCTCTGCATCTTCGAACTTATCATTTGATTTGGGGACAATTGGCTAGATTGTATTACATATACATATTTGAGTAATTTTTCAAATTCATTCCAAATTATTTTTCATACCTTTTTGTAGATCATTTAATTTACAGATAATTTCTTTTCTGTGATATTTTCCAATAACTTAATTTAAAGATAATTGTTTCCCATTTAGAACAAATGTACTTTGATCTCAGGAGAATAGGATATTGGTTTCATAAAACGTGTTCCCATTTGAATTTGAAATGCAAGCATCCTGAAGTTATAAATATTCAGATATGAGTTGGATACATGCCTTATTTAAAACTCAAAATGTAATAGATATAATCACACGTAAGGATGTTCAATTCCTTTCCACGGAGATTTTCATTGCAGACAGTAAAAATGATTTTATGTATATATATATATATATATATATATATATATATATATATATATATGTGTGTGTGTGTGTGTTTGTGTGTGTGTGTATATATATATACACACACACACACACACAATTTTATATGTTTACACACACACACACAAAAGGTAAAGTCCTGGGCAGGCACAAGCAGGTGGTTTAGGACCAAGGAAAATATAGGTAAAAACAGGAGTAAGATCCATTTGCTGCCTCATAGAAATCATAGATAGCCAGGGAGAGAGGCCTGTAAATAATTCAAATACAAAATTAAAAGTGTGAAGATCCTTGAAGGCCAATGAGCAATTAGGATCAACCCAAGGTTTGTAAGCAGTAAAATAACATGATCAGGTTTCTATTAAAAAAAAATTCTTTGGTGGCTGATTGTGAGGTAGAGAGAAATGGCATTCAGGACACTGAATTAGCATGACAGTGCCAAAGTCCAGGTAAGAGAGAGCCCTATAGGTGTGCCCATGTATCTGAATGTGGTATCTAGGACAAGGACAGGTTTTTTATAAATTTATTTCTTTATTGAAGTATAGTTCATTTATAATATATTTCTAATGTACAGCAAAGTCACTCAGTTTTATACAAATCTATACATTCTTTTTTATATTCTTTTACACTATAGATTATTACAAGATATTGAATATGGTTTCCTGTGCTGTACAGTAGGTCCTTGTTTATCCATTCTCTATATAATATTTTGCTTCTGCTAATCCCAAACTCTCAATCCTTCCTTCCCCCTTTGCAACCACAACTCTGTTTTCTCTGTGAGTGTTTCTGTTTTGCAGATGGGTTCATTGGTGTCATAGTTTAGATTCCACATATTAGTGATATGTGTTTGTCTTTCTCAAGGAAAGGGATTCTTTTTCCTGCTGGACAGATTATATCTGGAGTTTACATCATTTATCTGGGTATGACAATTTAAGAGATACAGACACTGGAAGTGTGCCTAAAGCATGGGTAACAATGAGCATATGCTTTTAGGGGTTGGACAAGTAACACGGGCAGGCATCTGATGAGGATGCTGTAGAGATGATTCATTCTAGAGCCCTGTTCAAGAAAAATAGTTTTGTGATAACTTTCTATTCTGAATGTCTCTGACTCTTTTGTAAACTTTTAGCTTAGCATGAAGAAGCAGTTTTAAAAAACTGTCAAAAGTATAAGGAGAAATGGAGACTCCACTGATAGAGATTATTACCTAGCATTATTGAGTTATTTGAAATAGTCTTAAAATAGGGATTAGGAGCTTGAGCCCTGGTCTGCCAATAACTTAGTTGTGTGACCTTGGGTGAGTCACTAAGATTCTCTAGGTCTCAAGTTCATTATTAATAGAATGGGCAGTTTTGACAAGGCTAGCATTCTTATATTTTAATGTACCTTTGCATCATCTGGGGACTTTGTTAAAAATGCAGATTCACTGACCTTGTTGCCAGAGATTCTAATACAGTGAACATGTTACAAACATATAAATCTGTTACAAAAGGATATGTGGATTTCTCTGCATTTGGATGGTTAGATTTAAAAAAATTAGTTCTGATTCTTCAATCAGTAATTAACTTTTCATTTGCAACAGAACTACACCTTGTCTTTCAGGCACAGTTTTGAATGATCTATCTCTAGCTTTCCAGTTTTGCTCTTCTGTTCATTTTTTCTTTTACTTCATCCTGGGAACAATGGAATGGGAAGACTTTAACAGTAAAAATCAGGGGAAAATGGTATTTTCTTACTGACTGTGACCACATTGCTTTTCCTTTCCCCACCTCCTAACACAGAGAATTTTAGAAAATTAAACAGTGGAGAGAACTTCTCTACCCGAGTTATGCAACTGGTTTGGTCTGCTTTCAGTTCAGTTCAGTTTGGTCGCTCAGTCGTGTCCGACTCTTTGCGACCCCATGACACAGCACACCAGGCCTCCCTGTCCGTCACCAACTCCTGGAGTTCACTCAAACTCACGTCCATTGAGTCGGTGATGCCATCCAGCCATCTCATCCTCGGTCTTCCCCTTTTCCTCCTGCCGCCAATCCCTCCCAGCATCAGAGTCTTTTCCAATGAGTCAGCACTTTGCATGAGGTGGCCAAAGTACTGGAGTTTCAGCTTTAGCATCAGTCCTTCCAATGAACACCCAGGGTTGATCTCCTTTAGAATGGACTGGTTGGATCTCCTTGCAGTCCAAGGGACTCTCAAGAGTCTTCTCCAACATCATGGTTCAAAAGCATCAATTCTTTGGCGCTCAGCTTTCTTCACAGTCCAACTTTCACATCCATACATGACCACAGGAAAAACCATAGCCTTGACTAGATGGATCTTTGTTGGCAAAGTAATGTCTCTGCTTTTGAATATGCTATCCAGGTTGGTCATAACTTTTCTTCCAAGGAGTAAGCATCTTTTAATTTCATGGCTGCAGTCACCATCTGCAGTGATACCAATTGCTAACATATATTTATCACTCATAAAAGAGTCCACCTGCAGTGCGGGAGACCCAGGTTCGATCCCTGGGTTGGGAAGATCCCCTGGAGAAAGAAATGGCAACTCAATCCAGTATCCTTGCCTGGAGAATCCCATGGACAGAGGAGCCTGTCAGGCTGCAGTCCATGAGGTTGCAAAGAGTCAGATACCACTGAGTAACTTCACTTTCACTTTCTTTCATGGAAATACAGGCCAGTCCTCAGCTCACTCAGCAATACAAGGGCAGAGGAATGACGTCAGAGTGACAGAGAAGTTTAGGATCCTCCCAGAAACTGCCTACAGATCTGCCTTTGTGTAGTGGCAAGACAGTATCTGTGTTTTCAACTATGAAATATTGGTCAATGAGAATTTGATTCAAGTTAAGAGATTGCTTTGGTGTAGGTAATTATGTCAATTTCATCACAATCATATTTACATTAGTATTGGCACTTTCATTTCTTACTTAGCTTTATGACATGATAAAGGCACACACAGGCAAAACATTGAGAAAATAGAATCAAGAGGTATTCCTGTATAATATATAAAACATCCCTAGCTTCTGAAGCATCATTTTATTCAACTAAAGCATTCTCTACATTTCTTTGTCATATCAGGCACTGTTCAATAGAAGCATAATCTGAGCCACACTTGCAAACCGTATATGTAAATTTAAGTTTTTTGGTACTGGTGCTACCTTAAATTGGTACTACATTAAACAAGTAAAAAGAAATATGAATTTTAAAAATGTATTTTATTTGCTGCAGTTTATTTGAAATGTTTCAAGTGTTGAAACTACATGTGGCTAGTGGCTGCAGCATTGGGTGGCACGGTTCTAATCAATTACCTGTGAGTTTTCAATCGTTTATCACCAGCTCACTGTATTCCTGTCCATCCCTAGTTTGATCATGGTCCTAGCAGACTTCATTAGCCATGAGTCTCTTGGTCTGTCTCTTCATCCTTAATAATGTGTTGTTCTTCCCCTCCGTCTCAGTCCACCATCATTTATGTGGACTCACCATGGTCCTGTTATCACTGATAACTTCTAGTGTGGGTGTTGTTTTGATATGTGTATACTGCGAAATGATCATCACGGTCAAGCTAATTTGCATATCTATCGCCACACGATATTTACCTTTTATCCTTTTTTTTATAGTGAAAACACGTAATATCTACCCTCTTAGCAAATTTCAAGTCAAGCACACAGTACTGTTAACTGTAGTCACCATGCTGTACCTTAAGTCTCCAGAACTCATTCATCCTGTGTAACTGAAACTTTGTACCCTTTAACTAGTATCTCCTCATTCCCCCATTTTCTCAATCATCTTTTAAACTGTATTAAATTTTGCTTAGTTTTTTAAACGCACTAGGCTCTCTCTGGCCTCACAGCCTTCACAATACAATTTCTCTATCTAGAACATTCCTTTCCCTCTTCGCACCTGTTTGTGGTTAAACTTCACTATGAGCAGCTTCCTTTCCTCATCCCCAATCTCTGAATGAGTAAGTGAGTAATAGTCACTTAATCGTGTCTGACTCTTTGCGACCCCATAGACTGGAGCCCACCAGGCTTCTCTGTCCATGGAATTATCCAGGCAAGAATACTGGAGTGGGTTGCCATTTCCTTCTCCACCCCACTCCCCAACCTCTCTCTAGACTGGGCCAATTTCTCCTGTCTTCTGTCACAAGCACTTTATACAGCTCCTGTTATAGCACTTATCACAAGGTATTTATTGTAGCTGCTTTTTGAGCTGATGTATTCTCTGCTAGACCATTGACACTATGAAGACAAGGATTGTGTCAATAATATTATCCATGCAGCTTTCCTTCATAGCAGTTTCCACCATTACTATAAATTTATCTGTGACTTTTCCTTTAGGAAATGGTTCTTATAGATTGTAAGTTCCCTACAGGCAGGAACCATGTTTTTTTGTTGACTGTTGTATTCCCAATGCATAGAATGGCACCAGGTATATTATAGATGCCACATACAGGTCTTTTAAAGGGATGGATGGATAGACTGTATAAAACCAAACTGCATTGGTAGGTTTGCAGATGTACTGCCATGTGATAGATTGAAATACTTGCTTGCTAGCTAAAGGATCTGAATGTATACTGGTTGAAAGTTCAGTTTATATGGAGTTGTAACATATAAAGACTGACATCTAACTGTAGTACTGCAGTATTCAGTTTTTGAGTGCTTGTCATGCACCCAACACTATGAGGGTCTTTTCCTGCATTATTTCCATTCTTGAATCAGCCTAAAAAATAATTATCATTTACTGCTTTTTGTAGCTGAAGGTACTTAGAGAATCATAGATGTTCATGTTTTTTCTCCTTTTACAGCTTGGAGAGGTTAACAACTTTTTGCAATTAGTAAGGGCTAGAGGTGGGACTGAGAAGGCAATGGCAATCCACTCCAGTACTCTTGCCTGGAAACTCCCATCGACGGAGGAGCCTGGTAGGCTGCATTCCATGGGGTCGCGAAGAGTCATACATGACTGAGCGACTCACTTTCACTTCCCACTTTCATACATTGGAGAAGGAAATGGCAACCCACTCTAGTGTTCTTGCCTGGAGAATCCCAGGGACAGGGGAGCCTGGTGGGCTGCAGTCAATGGAGTCGCACAGAGTCAGACACAACTGAAGCAACTTAGCAGCAGCAGCAGCAGCAGCAGCAGAGGTGGGACTGGAACTTGGGTCGATTTGCCTCCAAAGCCTAGGTGTTCATAGTACAGCCCAGACCTACCCTCAGTGAGGTCTGCAACGATCCCTACTATGATGACTTCTTTGATCACATAGTAATCTCTCTGCACCAGAGAGGAGAAAAGCTAATTTGTGGTATAAAGGTCTCTTAGGACAACTCTGTGGACTAGAATTCTGTCTCAGTCAGTTTTCCTATGGTAGAACACGTAGTCATGTGTTCATGGTGCTGACCTAATACTCCTTGACTCTTGCATCATTACTACTTATTGTCTTAGACTTGGAGAATATGGTTTCTTAGATCCAATGGACAGTGGAAAATTTCTTACCTTCTTGTATGTTAAATTGGCTAAAATAATACTAGTAACTATTCCAGAGATTTTGATGACTGTTTAAATGGAATAATGCATTTAATGTCCACAATGTTTTTGACACTTAACAAATGTTCAGTTCAGTTCAGTCACTCAGTCATGTCTGACCCTGTGACCCATGGACTGCAGCATGCCAAACTTCCCTGTCTATCACCAACTCCTGGAGCTTACTCAAACTCATGTCCATAGAGTCAGTGATGCCATCCAACCATCTCATCCTCTGTCATCCCCTTCTACTCTTTGCTTCAATCTTTCCCAGCATCAGGGTCTTTTCCAGTGAGTCAGCTCTTCACATCAGGTGGCCAAAGTATTGGAGCGTCAGCTTCAGCATCAGTCCTTCCAGTGAATATTCAGGACTGATTTCCTTTAGGATGGATTGGTTGGATCTCCTTGCATTCCAAGGGACTCTCGAGAGTCTTCTATAATACCACAGTACAAAAGCATTAGTTCTTTGGCACTCAGCTTTCTTCATGGTCCAACTCTCACATCCATACATGACTACTGGAAAAACCATTGCTTTGACTAGATAGGCTTTTGTTGGCAAAGTAATGTCTCTGCTTTTTAATATGCTGTCTAGGTTGGTCATAGCTTTTCTTCCCAGGAGCAAGCATATTTTAATTTCATGGTTTCAGTCACCATCTGCAGTGATATTGGAGCCTAAGGAAATAAAGTCTCTCACTCTTTCCTTTGTTTTCCCATATATTTGCCATGAAGTGATGGGACTAGATGCCATCATCTTAGTTTTCTGAATGTTGAATTTTAAGCCAGCCTTTTCACTCTCTTCTTTCATCAAAAGGCTCTTTAGTTCTTCTTCACTTTCTGCCATAGGGGTGGTGTCATCTGCATATCTGAGGTTATTGATATTTCTCCCAGCAATCTTGATCCCAGCTTGTGCTTCATCCAGTCCAGCATTTCTCATGATGTACTGTGCATATAAGTTAAATAAGCAGGGTGACAATATACAGCCTTGATGTACTCCTTTCCCAATTTGGAACCAATCTGTTGTTCCATGTCCAGTTCTAACTGTTGCTTCTTGACCAGCATACATATTTCTCAGGAGGCAGGTCAGGTGGTCTGGAATTCCCATCTGTTTAAGAATTTTCCACAGTTTGTTGTAATCCACACAGTCTAAGGATTTGGCCTAGACAATAAAGCAGAAGTAGATGGGCACAGTAAAGTAAAGAAATGATATGGACCTAACAGAATCAGAAGATATTAAGAAGAGGTGGCAAGAATACACAGAAGAACTATACAAAAAAGATCTTCATGACCCAGATTACCATGATGGTGTGACCACTCACCTAGAACCAGACATCCTGGAATGCAAAGTCAAGTGGGCCTTAGGAAGCATCACTATGAACAAAGCTAGTGGAGGTGATGGAATTCAAATTGAGTTATTTCAAATCCAGAAGATGATGCTGTAAAAGTGCTGCACTAAATATGCCAGCAAATTTGGAAAACTCAGCAGTGGCCATAGGACTGGAGAAGTTCTATTTTTTATTCCAATCCCAAAGAAAGGGAATGCCAAAGAATGCTCAAACTACTGCACAATTGCACTCATCTCACACGCTAGTAAAGTAATGCTTAAAATTCTCCAAGCCAGGCTTCAGCAATTCGTGAACCGTGAACTTCCAGATACTTGAGCTCGTTTTAGAAAAGGCAGAGGAACCAGAGGTCAAATTGCCAACATCTGCTGGATCATGGAAAAAGCAAGAGAGTTCCAGAAAAACATCTATTTCTGCTTTATTGACTATACCAAAGCCTTTGACTGTGTGAATCACAATAAACTTGGAAAATTCTGAAAGAGATGGGCATACCAGACCACCTGACCTGCCTCTTGATAAACCTGTATGCAGGTCAGGAGTCAACAGTTAGAACTGGACATGGAACAACAGACTGGTTCCAAATAGGAGAAGGAGTAAGTACATCAAGGCTGTATATTGTCACCCTGCTTATTTAACTTATATGCAGAGTACATCATGAGAAACGCTGGGCTGAAGGAAGCACAAGCAGAATCAAGATTGCCGGGAGAAATATCAATAACCTCAGATATGCAGATGACACCACCATTATGTCAGAAAATGAAGAACTAAAGAGCCTCTTGATGAAAGTGAAAGAGGAGAGTGAAAAAGTGGGCTTAAAACTCAACATTCAGAAAACTAAGATCATGGCATCCGGTTCCATCACTTCATGGGAAATAGATCGGAAAACAGTGGAAACATTGGCTGACTTTATTTTGGAGGGTTCCAAAATCACTGCAGTTGGTGATTGCAGCCTTAAAATTAAAAGACGCTAACTCCTTGGAAGTAAAGTTATGACCAACCTAGACAGCATATTAAAAGCGGTGACATTACTTTGCCAACAAAGGTCCGTCTAGTCAAGGCTATGGTTTTTCCTGTGGTCATGTATGGATGTGAGAGTTGGACTATAAAGAAAGCTGAACGCTGAGGAATTGATGCTTTTGAACTGTGGTGTTGGAGAAGACTCTTGAGAGTCCGTTGGACTGCGAGGAGATCCAACCAGTCCATCCTAAAGGAGATCAGTCCTGGGTGTTCATTGGAAGGACTGATGTTGAAGCTGAAACTCCAGTACTTTGGCCACCTGGTGTGAAGCACTGACTCATTTGAAAAGACCCTGATGCTGGGAAAGATTGAGGGCAGGAGGAGAAGTGGATGACAGAGGATAAATGGTTGGACGGCATCACCAACTTGATGGACGTGGGTTTGGGTGAACTCCGGGAGTTGGTGATGGACAGGGAGGCCTGGTGTGCTGCAGTTCATGAGGTCACAAAGAGTTGGACATGACTGAGCAATTGAACTGATACTGTATTATGGACTTCATTTTATTGTTACAAACAAAATTTATAACATGGAGGGAGCTGGTTCAAGTCATATATATATATAATCACTAATCATTTATTTTAAATAAAACTAAAAGAAAAATGACAGATTTTGAACTTGTATAAAAATAGTTCAGAAGCAATCTATGAACAAAAAGAATTGTTTAAAAGGAATCTTCAATCATACAGGAATGATATGTTTAATTAAAAAAATCAGTAAAATGTTTTCCCAAATTTTGGAGAGATGAATAAAATATAAGAGAACACATTTATTTATCCCTCATCAGTCATGTGAACTTTTCTCTCCCCCAAGCTGCCATTTTATCTTTATATACTTGCTGTAATAGCACTTATCATAGTCAGCCCTGCATCAGAATTATTTAGGTTCATGTCTGGCATGTCCTTGAATATAGAATGTCATAAAAGCATTATCTCTTATATATTACTACCAGATACTGCAGCTGCACATTCACACAAGAGCATAGGAGAAGAGGTAGTTAAAAATAAATAGGGAAGGAAAAAAAAATATGCTTTAAAACTGATTGGTATACTGCTAAATTATAGCATTAGCAAAGTAGAGACATAAATATCATCATGAGCGTGTACCAGTGGTATAAAGTGAGGCCAAATTCTGTGACTCATCTCCTCAGCTTTGTGTTTATAGGCTTTACATTGAGCTTTCCCCAAAACCTGACATCCTCCACCAAGGAGGTATAACTCAGTTACGAGTTCTTGTTAGCAAGTAAGATTGAGATTATCAAAAATTTTAGAATGAATTCTACTTCAGTCAGATTGATGGACTTGATATTCTTAAGAATTCTTCCAATAAAATAAAAATAGATTATGGATAAATTAAAACAAACTATCTGTTAAAGCGCCACCATGTTTTATGAAAGCAATGAAATCCTCTAAGGGTTCAGAAAGGAGACTAATGAAACAGAAGATCAGTGAACCGAAACTTCTAAAGGTGAGTGGTAAACAAATATGAAAGTTAGAGTTGCTCTGTGAGCAAAAGTCAATTGTAGTTTTGGATCTGAGACTGCCCCATCTTCTTGCCTCTGCAATATGCAAGAGATGAAAGATTTCTGCATTCATTCTACAGCACTGAAGAAGTCTAAGTGTCATAGTGTCATAGGTGCCTAAGTATTCCTTGTCTTCTGATTAAAGGAGATACCAGTTCTCTTTGGAGGAAAGCAACCCCCATTTAGATCTTTAGTGTTCTGACCAGTTAAATTCAGTCAAAATAAAGCGGCACCAAAAACATGAATTAATTAATTGATCATGAGTGAGAATTTTTTTTTAAAAATACAATTAAAAATCCCTAAAAGTTTTAGACTTTGTATATATAAGGACTCCTGATATATAATGTAAAGTCATGATTTAAGCAATGTTTAAAGACATAAAAACTGAATGCAGTAAAATTAACAATCAATGAGAGTATACAAGATGACCAGCAGATCTGAAAAAGAACAAAGAGAATTCTTAGTAATAAAATGTCTTTGCAAAATGTTTGGATATTGGCTTCTAACAGCTCTACTTGTTTATGGTGATGCTGTGTGAGGCTGAGGAGGTGGTTATTAGATGCATTGTTTCCAGGAATTTCTGGATAATGGATAAAGCAGGAGTACCCAACTAGAGTGTGATTCACCCCACTTTTCTGAGGAAGGTGAATGGATATTCTGCACTTACCTAACTTCTTTACAACTCACTATTTGATCTTTTATGACCCACTTAACCTCTGTTCCCCTGTTTCCTTTTTAAAGATTGAGGGTAAATCAAGAGCACATATATAACAATAAATAAAATGCATTAAAATAAAGTGTAGTATGTTTTTACATACAGATTAATCTTTTAAAAAATTGGCAACATCTACTATAGAATGGTGTAATTTTGTGATCAGTGAATAAAATACATTCACAATTTTGCAATTTATATTTATAAATTTGGCTTTGTAATTTAACCTTGTGAAATTACTTATGGAATTCTTATGAATTTGAAAAATGCTATCTGGACTTTTTTTTTTTAACATAACAGCCATAGCACAACCAAAGATTTACTTAACTGCTGAAGTATGAAAGAAAATGCTTCCTTTGAGTATCCTCTAAACTCCAACATTTCCAGTTGTCTTTCCCCTAGAAAAGTAAATACTGATGGCTGGCAGTAAAACTTCCTTATTAAATTACAGTGATTGGTTTATGTTTTGTCAGATTTAGCAATACCCAGTGAGAGAACATGAACCTAATTTACAGAAAGACTGAGAGATTTATGGACCATAGAGGCAAATTGGAATTAATATGATTCACACTTATAAATTAAAATTTGATCTACTTCTCCATAGCTTATTGTCTTCTGAAACCCTATATACCTAATCAAAGTAAGAATTGGGACCAGTGGATTTTAATCATGTGCTAAGTGTGGTGTTGGAGAAGACTCTTGAGAGTCCCTTGGACTGCAAGGAGATCCAACCAGTCCATTCTAAAGGAGATCAGCCCTGGGTGTTCATTGGAAGGACTGATGCTAAAGCTGAAACTCCAGTACTTTGGCCACCTCATGCAAAGTGCTGACTCATTGGAAAAGACTCTGATGCTGGGAGGTATTGGGGGCAGGAGGAGAAGGGGACGACAGAGGATGAGATGGCTGGATGGCATCACTGACTCGATGGACGTGAGTCTGAGTGAACTCCGGGAGTTGGTGATGGACAGGGAGGCCTGACGTGCTGCAATTCATGGGGTTGCAAAGAGTTGGACACGACTGAGCGACTGAAATGAACTGAGCTGAACTGAAGTTAGCTAAGGATATTTAGTAGAAGATAATTAAGGCTGTAATTTCTGCCATTCTCATCCTCACATTTAGTAAAGCTCTAAATTTTACATATCTTCTTCCTACGGTATCTGTTATGTTTATCTCTTCTTTCCCATCTCTACCTTTGTATAGATCCTTATCCCCTCACATCATGTGTTTTACAGTTGTCTTTTGAATCACCTCCTTGCTTCTCAGATCCAAAGTATTGTTTCTGACCCTGTTCCTTACTTATTCCTGTTGAAATCAATGGTCGCCTTTCACAATATACAGTCCTTCATCTGCTTCTGGTGTCTTCTATACTCCCTATCCTTCCAAGTTCAGTATTAGAATATTTCTGCTGCCCTCTCAGGTATTTAGATATCTCTCTTTGTCTGTAGGTAGACATTTTCCCCAAAAGCCATGTAATTTTCTTCCTCCCAGAATAGTAATATGGTACCACCCACCTTAAGGGTTTATTTTTCATTCACAATATTTTACATGACTTACGGTGCCATTTCTCCAGATTCTGGACTCATGTTACATGAGAAGAACTTTTGTTTTTCAGTAGCTAAGTCATGTCTGAGATGCTTTGCAACTCCATAGACTGCAGCACGCCTGGCTCCTCTTCCACTATGTCCTGGAGTTTGCTCAAATTCATGTCCTTTGAGACCTTGTGGATTGTAGCCCACCAGGCTCCTCTGTTCATGGGATTTCCCAGGCAAGAATACCGGAGTGGGTCACCATTGCCTTCAGAGGATTTTCCCAACCCAGGGATCGAACTTGTGTCTCTTGCATTGGCAGGTGGATTCTTTACTGCTGAGACACCAGGAAAGCCATGAGAAAAACTTTATACCTGTTTTATAATTCTTTTGGTGCATAATTTTCTCTTCTTGTTTTCTGGGTGGCTTTCATACATAATATTACCAACCACATGATATTGGCTTTTATAACTCTTTCTCCCCTCTAGATAGTTTTCTTCCTTTATTCCTAGATCCATTTTATTTCTGCAAACACTTCTTGTTCTCTACTGTATTTGAGGATAAGTATTTATTCTCCTCGTTTGTTTTGTTTCTGCTCTAGTGTCCTGTTTCCTTTGTTGAAGTCATAGTATCCATTTGGGTAAACATGCACAGAGCATATAGTATGTCCATTATTATAGAGTGTTCAGCATCCTTGCAGCATGTATATATAGATTTCTTTTTCTGTACTTACTATTTCCTGAAAGCACCATATAAGGATATATTAATCTTTTCATGTGAACTAAATTGCCAGCCTCTTCGTCAGCCTTATAAGTTCATACAATGTAAGCCATTTTTCTAATATGCATTACGCTTATTTTCAATGGGAAAGTATTAATGTGAGAATACGCTGCATTAAAAGACTACTCAATTAATTACAGCTATGTCTTCCAGTGCTATACTGGCCTTACGTATAATAGGCATTCAAATATTTTCTGAATTAAAGTGATATTTATATGTTTTTATGTTCTCAAAAAAAAAAAAAAGGAAAGAAAAAAGACTGTTATCATGGGTTATACTCAGTGTTGTCCTAATGTTTTAGAGTCTTTCTTTGGAGATACTAAGCTCTCCATCTTTGAGATATTCAAACTTACATTTGGTTGATCACATGGTAAAGACTTTAGAAAATCCAAGGGTGGTTACTCTAGAGCAGAGGTTAATAAGCCATGTTGCACAGATCAAATCTGACCTGCTACTTGCTATCATAAATAAAATTCTGTCAGAATACAGTCATGTTCAATTGTTTTGGAATTATCTATGTCTGCTTCCATGTTATATTAGTGCAAGTTAAATAGTATGAACAGAAAAATCCTAAAATATCTGCCATTTAGCCCTTTACAGAAAAAAGTTTGCTGACCCTTTTTCTAGACTAATATTGAGATGCTGTTGATACTGGTGTTTAATGTAAAATAATGTCTGAAGAAAGTAAGTCCCTTAATATATAAACTTCTTTGGCCATAAAAATGTATATGTCCCACAGTGCTTTGTCCTTTATAGTCTAGGCAATAGTTCTTAACTGAGGGTATGCTAATATCTTGAAATTTTATTCACATTTTTTCTTTGTATATGTATATATGCATTCCTGTGGAGGGGGCCCACAATGATCATTATCAAATTACCCATGCAATCTGTGTGTGATAAAAAATGTCACTACTGCATATATTTCTTTTTATGATTATTATAAGATCTCATGTTAAAATTTTGACAATGCCTGTGATGACTTTCCTCCCATGTTTGGCACCTCTAACTTCTACATTGTTTAATCTGAATGCTTTGTTTCTACCAGGCTATCAAACTGCCATAAGAAAATACAGACATAGCATGGCATTGTCAGATTCTAAATGTTGCATTCCTGTTGTCAACTTTTCTTCTTGAAGAAGAGTAAGTGTGAATACTGAAGAGAGCTCAGGGAGAAGTTCTTTTTGCAGAAACCATTTTATTGAGGTATGATTGACATGTAAAAAGCTATGCATATTTAATGTATACGACTTGATACATTGGGGCTTTCCTTGTGGCTCAGCTGGTACAGAGTCTGCCCGCAATGTGGGAGACCTGGGTTCAGTCCCTGGGTTGGGTAGATCCCCTGGAGAAGGGAAAGGCTACCCACTCCAGTATTCTGGCCTGGCAAATTCTGTGGACTGTATAGTCCATGGGGATGCAAAGTCATATGTGACCGAGTGACTTTGACTTTGACTTTTGATGTACTCCTAAAACCATCACCACCACCAAGACTCTAGACATATCCATCACCTCCCAAAGTTACCTCCTGCTCCCTGATGATAATGATGTGTGTTAAGGACACTTAAGATCTACCTTCTCAACCAATTTTAAGTAAACAACTCAGTTTTGATAGCTATAGGAACTGTGCTGCTTAATAGTACTTTAAAACTTCCTTCTAGTTTCCTAAAAACCTGTCCTGAAAGCAAAGCAATTACTGGAAAGGGATTTTATAAGGAAAAATGACTGTGTGTCAGCAAATTCTGTTTCCTTTTCCTTATGGGCTCACAACTATACTACATTTCCCATCCTCGCCATAATCAGTTGGAAAAATTTGATTGAATTCTGAAAGATGGAGTGTAGACTGAAGTGATGGACCTCATGCTCAGGGCTGGCTCCAGAACACTTCTATGTGATCTTGTGTGCACTATTCCATTTTTAAACTGGCTAAATGGGATTTTTCTTAGGCCTTAAGGGACAGTGGAGTCACTCTTTGGAAGACACCTTGATTCTTTATTGACTGTGTGGAGCATACCACCATAGTTACTTTTGAAACTGTTTATTACAACCATGAATCTAGACTGACTACTTCAGGGACAGACTAATACACCAATCAGACTGTGAAGAATTGTGTCAAAGTTTTTTTAAAAAAGAAAAGATCTATAGTACTTTAGAATGGCCAGGAAGGCATTCAGTTGTTAAAAGGGCTGAATCACCCCCCTCTTTTTAACTAGTTGATTATGATATTGACAGATTTTAAAATAGCCTTTACTAATACAATCATTAGCATAATTTTTTCTAAGCCAGAGACCATCTTTTCTTTAGGATATATTGAACTTGTTGTGTTTCCTCTGGCTAATATCCAGGTCATTAAAAAATTATGAAATTTTATTTGTAAACAACTGAGGGTAGGTACAGAGTTTCCCAGGTGGCATAGTGGTTAAGAATCCACCTGCCAATGTAGGAGATGCGAGAGATGTGGGTTCCATCCCTGGGTCAGGAAGATCCCCTGGAGGAGGAAATGGCAACCCACTCAAGCATGCTTGCCTTGAAAATTCCATGGACAGAGGAGCCTGACAGGCCTCTTTGGGGTCACAAAGAGTCAGATATGACTGAGTACACAGGGAGGGTAGATTGACATCAAGGTAAACTCACATATGAATCTTTCTAGGCCAATGAAAATAGCAAAATAAAAAGAAAGTTAAATTAGAAACAATTGAATGAAAAACAAAAACCTAAAACTCAGCTTATGATCCCATAGGCAGACCTGAGTTCATTTTATCTAAGGAAGAACTCCTGCTGACCATCCATAACTCTATGAGAATAGAGTTTTTAATAACGCTTTCTGTCTTACATAACTGTGGCAATTCCTTCACTAGGCTGAAGAGGAAGTATCTAGGGTCAAATTAGAGATCACGTTTCTTCACAGTAAACTTCACAGTAAACCCAAAGTTTGGGGTCACTTTCAGCTTACCTTCCATTTCTGAAGAAAATGGTCTTTATGTGTATGTCCACATGTACATATAAGAGGACATGCATGGGCGTTCATGTGTTGTCTCAATCCTACCAAATCCTACAAGAAGAAAAGAGCTATTCAGAAGACTTTGGAGCTAAGAATTGCAGGATTTTCACTTGCTAACCTGAATAGATGGACTATCATATAAACTGTAAACACAGCAAGCGTCTTTTTAGCCTGTGAAATCATAACTTATTCTAACTGCAGTGGAGCTTTCCCTTATTTCTCTCTTTAAGTATTCTTTTCTGGGCAGCGCAGGCTGCTGCTGATTGTCTGCTCAGTTCAGTTCAGTCACTCAGTCATGTCCCACTCTTTGTGACCCCATGAACTGCAGCACTCCAGGCCTCCCTGTCCATCACCAACTCCCGGAGTCCACCCAAACCAATGTCCATTGAGTTGGTGATGCCATCCAACCATCTATCCTCTGTTGTCCACTTTTCCTCCTGCCCTCAATCTTTCTCAGCATCAGGGTCTTTTCAAATGAGTTAGATTTTCACATGGGGTGGCCAAAATATTGCAGTTTCAGCTTCAACATTAGTCCTTCCAATGAACACCCAGGACTGATCTCCTTTAGAATGGACTGGTTGGATCTCCTTGCAGTCCAAGGGACTCTCAAGAGTCTTCTCCAACACCACAGTTCAAAAGCATCAATTCTTCAGTGCTCAGCTTTCTTTATAGTCCACTGTCACATCCACATTCATACATAACCACTGGAAAAACCATAGCCTTGACTAGACGGACCTTTGTTTGTTTGTTTTAATTTTAATTTTTACTTTATTTTGCTTTACAATACTGTATTGGTTTTGCCATACATTGACATTAATCAGCCAGACTAATGTCTCTGCTTTTTAATATGCTGTCTAGGTTGGTCATAACTGTCTTTCCAAGGAGTAAGTGTCTTTTAATTTCATGGCTGCAATCACCATCTGCAGTGATTTTGGAGCCCAGAAAAATAAAGTCAGCCACTGTTTCCCCAACTATTTCCCATGAAGTGATGCAACCGGCTGCCATGATCTTAGTTTTCTGAATGTTGAGCTTTAAGCCAACTTTTTCACTCTCCTCTTTTACTGTCATCAAGAGACTCTTTGGTTATTCTTCACTTTCTGCCGTAAGGGTGGTGTCATCTGCATATCTGAGGTTATTGATATTTCTCCCAGCAATCTTGATTCTGCTTGTGCTTCCTTCAGTCCAACGTTTCTCATGATGTACTCTGCATATAAGTTAAATAAGCAGGGTGACAATATACAGCCTGGATGTACTCCTTTAACTATTAGGAACCAGTCTGTTGTTCCATGTCCAGTTCTAACTGTTGCTTCCTGACCTGCATACAGGTTTATCAACAGGCAGGTCAGGGGGTCTTGTATTCCCATCTCTTTCAGAATTTTCCACAGTTTATTGTGATCCACACAATCAAAGGCTTTGGCCTAGTCAATAAAGCAGAAATAGATGTTTTTCTAAAACTCTTGCTTTTTCGATGATCCAGTGGATGTTGGCAATTTGATCTCTGGTTCCTCTGCCTTTTCTAACACCAGCTTGAACATCCGGAAGTTTGCGTTCCATGTATTACTGAAGCCTGGCTTAGAGAATTTTGAGCATTACTTTACTAGCATGTGAGATAGTGCAATTGTGTGGTAGTTTGAGCATTCTTTGGCATTGCCTTTCTTTGGGATTGGAATAAAAATAGGACTTCTCCAGTCCTGTGGCCACTGCTGCATTTTTCAAATTTGTTGGTATATTGAGTACACAGCATCATCTTTCGGGATTTGAAATAGCTCAACTGGAATTCCATCACCTCCACTAGCTTTGTTCATAGTGATGCTTCCTAAGCTCCACTTGGCTTCACATTCCAGGATGTCTGGCTCTAGCTGAGTGTGAGTGATCACACCATTGTGATTATCTGGGTCTTGAAGATCTTTTTTGTACAGTTCTTCTGTGTATTCTTGCCACCTCTTAATATCTTCTGATTCTGTTAGGTCCATACCATTTCTGTCCTTTATTGTGCCCATCTTTGCTTGAAATGTTCCCTTGGTAGCTCTAATTTTCTTGAAGAGATCTCTAGTCTTTGCCATTCTGTTGTTTTCCTCTGTTTCTTTGCATTGATTGCTGAGGAAGTCTTTCTTATCTCTTCTTGCTATTCTTTGGAACTCTGCCTTCAAATGGGTATATCTTTCCTTTTCTCCTTTGCTTTTTACTTCTCTTCTTTTCACAGCTATTTGTAAGGCCTCCCCAGACAGCTATTTCACTTTTTTGCATTTCTTTTTCTTGAGGATGGTCTTGATTCCTGTCTCCTGTACAGTGTCACAAACCTCCATTCATAGTTCATCAGGCACTCTATCAGATCTAGTCCTTTAAATCTATTTCTCACTTCCACTGTATATTCATAAGGGATTTGATTTAGGTCATACCTGAATGGTCTAATGGTTTTCCCCACTTTCTTCAATTTCAGTCTGAATTTGGCAATAAGGAGTTCATGATCTGAGCCACTGTCAGCTCCTGTTCTTGTTTTTGTTGACTGTATAGAGCTTCTCCATCTTTGGCTGCAAAGAATATAATCAATCTGATTTTGGTGTTGACCATCTGGTGATGTCCATGTGTAGAGTCTTCTCTTGTGTTGTTGAAAGAGGGTGTTTGCTATGAACAGTGTGTACTCTTGGCAAAACTCTTATTAGCGTTTGCCCTGCTTCATTCTGTGCTCCAAGGCCAAATTTGCCCATTACTCCAGGTGTTTCTTGACTTCCTACTTTTGCATTCCAGTCCCCTATAATGAAAAGCACATCTTTTTGGGGTGTTAGATCTAGAAGGCCTTGTAGGTCTTCGTAGAACTGTTCAACTTCAGCTTCTTCAGCGTTACTGGTTGGGGCATAGACTCGGATTACCGTGATATTGAATGGTTTGCCTTGGAAATGAACAGAGATCATTCTGTCATTTTTGAGATTGCATCCAAGTATTGAATTTTGGACTCTTTTGTTGACCATTATGGTTACTCCATTTCTTCTTTGAGATTCTTGCCCACAGTAAGATATAATGGTCATCTGAGTTAAATTCACCCATTCCAGTCCATCTTAGTTCGCTGACTCCTAGAATGTCAACATTCACCCTTGTCATCTCTTGTTTGACCACTTCCAATTTGCCTTGATTCATGGACCTAACATTCCAGGTTCCTATGCAATATTGCTCTTTACAGCATCAAACCTTGCTTCTATCACCAGTCACATCCACAACTGTGTGTTTTGTTGCTTTGGCTCCATCCCTTCATTCTTTCTGGAGTTATTTCTCCACTGATCTCCAGTAACATATTGGACACCTACCGACCTGGGGAGTTCATCTTTCATTGTCCTATTATTTCGCCTTTTCATACTGTTCATGGGGTTCTCAAGGCAATGAGTTTCTGCTCATGTGAGTAGTAAATGCTGAGGCATCACCTTGGAGTTGACATTTTGATCAGTCGCAGCATTACCTTACAGAGCGTCTTCCCCACCTTGATGACAGGACCTATAGCTTAATGCCATAAATATGCTAATAGCCATTCTTTACATTTTCTTCTTTTTTTTTGCTTCTCCTTTCCCAAAGAAAACACACAAAGTTCACAAAGCAACAGCAGCCTTAATCCCCAGTTTTGTGGGGGTAGGGCTGGGAGCCAGGGATGGAACTCTGCCTGATTAAGTGGTCATGTGATAAACAGCACAGTTTCTTTGTGTCTCTCAAAGGAACTTTTCATTAGACTGTGTACCCTTCCTAACTTTCTAGCTTTACCTCTGCCACTAAGCTGATGGTGACCTGTTACACTAAATAATTATGGATTACTGCGTGGCATATGTTTGTCCTAAAGTGGATCCACCCTGCCATCACTCCTCCAAACTCTCTTCCTCTCTTGTTGCCTAGCAACCAGCCTTCCTTCAAGTCAATGTTGAAATGTCCCTATCCACTGTGAAGTCTCTTTCCAGCCGCCAAACACAGATGGTTATCCTCCTGTTGGTGTTCCCAGACTATGTAGTACATACCCTTTACTATTATGGTTATCTCACTTTATACTCATTTGTTAATATATTAGTTTCCTCCATAGGACCTTGAGCTCCTCAAGGGCAAAGAATACATCCTGCTCATTTATACAGCACCTAGTCCAAGCCTGATATGTGCAGAGTAGTTGTCAACAAATAGGTACTGAAAAAATTTACAGGTATCTCATTTCTGCAATTAATCAGCATAGCATAATAGCTTAGAGTAGGGGCTTGCCGATGGGCTCTCTCAGAGATTAAAGTCCTAGCCTTTTTTGTATATCAGCCTTGTGACCTTGGGCAAGTTATTTATCTTCTCTGTTTGAATGAATGAATGAATGTGTTCGCTCAGTCATGTCCAACTCTTTGTGACCCCATGGACTGTAGCCCACCAGGCTCCTCAGTCCATGGAATTTTCCATGCAGGAGTACTGGAGTGGGTTGCCATTTCCTTCTCCAGGGGATCTTCCCAACCCAGGGATCGAACCCGGGTCTCCTGCACTGCAGGCAGATGCTTTACTGTCTGAGCCACAGGGATGCAAATAGTACCTGCCTGATGGAATTGTTGAGTAGATCCAATGAAGAAATGGATATAAGGTGCAATAACATGCCTGAAACACTAAATCTTCAACAAATGTCTATTTTCTTACTTTCAAAGCTCCTTCCTCCGTGTCTCTCTTAACAAACCAAAACTGCTTAGGTAAATGATATTGATAGGGACTAGAAAGAGACTTTTTCCCCACCAGGCACAAATCCCGGTCTGAAATAGGGAACAAATTTATATTGAATGAATATTTACCAGTACTTATGTCCTTTGTGATAGATGAAACTATGTAGTATTCTATTTATGTTCAACTACAAATTAAACCAAAGTTCATCAAATTTTCCCTTTATCTGCGATTACAGAGGAAAGGGAGGTGTGGGTTCAATTTAAAGACCCCACATAAAACCTTTAACCCCAACTTCTTGGTCAATTTCAAGATAAATTGTTTCATGTTATGAATGGGCCTATTCCATTTTTAAGAATCCTTTTGCAGTGTTTTTCTTTAGCTATGCATATATCCAGGAACAAGTGCAGGTTAACAACTTGTATATAAAGGCCAGTATGAATCAAAAAACCAAGTAGAATCCTGTTGTTAATTTTCAAAAAATTATTTGAAGAATATCTTGCCATACTGATAAAACTATAATTACACTTTATATTCTTCATATTACTCAGCAAATTGTATCTTTTCATACAAACTCTTTGTCCTTGAAAATAGGTTATTACCGCAAAGCAAACTCTAGGTTTCGAAGGCGGATAACTTTCCTGAGATATGTTTTAGATCATCACAGGCTGTCTTTGTTCTGTTCTTGTCTACACTTTTCAAATAGTTAGAAATATCTACAATGTATTTGACACAGTTACAGCTGCCTTTTAAAAATGTTGCCTATCTGGTTGATGTAAAACAATATGACCAATGAGTTGGGTGGGGGATGTGGAAAGAAAGCAGACTGTATGCTTTAGAATCTCCAGAGTATTGCTGTAATTTTAAAGCTCAACATTCAGAAAACAAAGATCATGGCATCTGATCCCATCACTTCATGGGAAATAGATGGGGAACCAGTGGAAACAGTGTCAGACTTTATTTTTTAGGGCTCCAAAATCACTGCAGATGGTGACTGCAGCCATGAAATTAAAAGACACTTACTCTTTGGAAGGAAAGTTATGACCAGCCTAGATAGTATATTCAAAAGCAGAGACATTACTTTGCCAACAAAGGTCCGTCTAGTCAAGGCTATGGTTTTTCCAGTGGTCATGTATAGATTAAGAGTTGGATTGTGAAGAAGGCTGAACGCCAAAGAATTGCTGCTTTTGAACTGTGGTGTTGGAGAAGACTCTTGAGAGTCCCTTGGACTGCAAGGAGATCCAACCAGTCCATTCTGAAGGAGAGCAGCCCTGGGATTTCTTTGGAAGGAATGGCGCTGAAGCTGAAACTCCAGTACTTTGGCCACCTGATGTGAAGAGTTGACTCATTGGAAAAGACTCTGATGCTGGGAGGGATTGGGGACAGGAGGAGAAGGGGATGACCGAGGATGAGATGGCTGGATGGCATCACTGACTCGATGGACTTGAGTCTGAGTGAACTCTGGGAGTTGGTGATGGACAGGGAGGCCTGGCGTGCTGAGATTCATGGGGTCGCAAAGAGTCGGACATGACTGAGTGACTGAACTGACTGACTGATAGTGATTATAGTTATACACACACATACATGCACATACATATTATTGCCTGCCTATCATAAGGTAAACGTTATTTTTAGTCAATAGGAATTCAACTCAAATAACCAAGGTTGCAAACAACCTTAGTGAACTTGAATAGGGATCTACAAAGAAAGTTTATATTTTTATTTGTAAATTTGTTAACATTTTATTTCAAAATATTTTATAACATTCTAGGAGAAAGTTTTCAGCTTCCAATCATATTAAATACTCTGTTAAGAAACATGTGCCTACATTCACCTCTTTGAAACAAGTCAAATCAAGCAAGTCATCTGAAGTCATTTGGTTTCTGTAGGAAATCACGTACTTTGACATTTGTGCAGGAGGGAGGAAATGTGGTAAATTATGAATTCTAATAGCTACAGAATAGCAGGAACCTTGGAGTTTTCCAGATGGCATAGTGGTTAAGAATCTGTCTGGCAGTGTAGAAGATTCAAGAGATGCGGGTTTGATCCCTGGGTTGAGTAGATCCCCTAGAGGAGGAAATGGCAACCTACTCCAGTATTCTTGCCTGGGAAAGCCTATGGGCAAGGGAGTCTGGTGGGCTACTGTCCATGCATGGGGTCACAAAGAGTCAGACAACTGAGCACACAGGGACCTTGCCTGTATTTTTTTCAGGGATACATATTTAGAGCCTAGGGTAGGGCATGGCACATATTAGGTGCTTAATAAGTATTTGTTGAATGAATGGATGAATATGTATCTAATTTAAGACCTGTAGAGGACCATGGCAAAAATTTTTGAAAATATAGAAATTACCCATAATGTCATCCATAATTCAGCCACTCAGGAGTGGTAATATATATATTTTTATATTTGCCTTTGTTACATTCTTTTGGCTTCAAGAAAAATGAACTCTTCTAATCCAACACAAAGTAGTCTCTTAATAGGGGTCTCTCATGGTGTCTCAAGGAGCTTGTGATCTTTCATGTCTGCCTTTTTCTCTTCCATTCCCTTGCTTCTTTCTGTAGGCTTGTTTTTTTCCCCTGTGTTTCCTCATCAGTGTGTAATTGTGAGATGCCTTCCCTGCCCCCACCTCCCTAGGACGACCTTTTTCAGATAGTTTAATTTAAGCGACTGCCACCATTTGATTCTGTTCTTTGTCTCTTAAGACCCAGGAGAAAAATTCTGCTACTTGACCAGTTAGTAGATGACCTCCCTCTAGGGCACCTAAGCACTTACCTCTGTCCCATTCTGATCAACTGGAAAATTGTGTGTATCATGCAGGATTTTGAGGTACCTAAATTTACCTGTTCAGTATGGGCTTTAGGGTTGTATTTAAGGACCTACCTAATAGACATTCAGTGAATGTAAGATCTGTGAGATCAGTAACTGCACCTTTCACCATTTCTGATGCATAAAATTAGTTGCTCAGTCATGTGCAACTCTTTGCGATCCCATGAACTATAGCCTACCAGGCCCCTCTGTCCATAGAATTCTCCAGGCAAGAGTACTGGAGTGGATTGCCAGTTCCTTCTCCAGGGGATCTTCCTGACCCAGGGATTGAACCCAGATCTCCTGCCTTGAAGGCAGATTCTTTACCATCTGAGCCACCAGGGATGCTTGTTTGATAGGTAGTTAATAAGCGAATGATGAATAGACAAATCAAATAAAGGGCATAAAGGTGGGAATCCTGGAAGCCATTTTTAATTGAGATATAATTGATACACAACATTGTGTAAGTTTAAGGTAGACAGTGTGTTGGTTTGATACATTTGTCTATTGTAATAGGATTATAATAAAGGAAATAGGAAAGAGGTCATGGTGTGTACATGGAGAAGGAATCAGTTCAATTCTGTCACTCAGTCATGTCCAACTCTTTGTGACCTTATGTATTGCAGCACTCTAGGCTTCCCTGTCCATCACCAACTCCCAGAGCTTGCTCAAATTCATGTCCATTGAGTTGGTGATACCATCCAACCATCTCATCCTCTGTCATCCGCTTTTCCTCCTGCCTTCAATCTTTCCCAGCATCTGGGTCTTTTCTAGTGGATCAGTTCTTTGCATCAGGTGGCTGAAGTATTGGTGCTTCAGCATCAACCTTCCAATGAAAATTGAGGACTGATTTCCTTTAGGAGTGACTGCAGCCATGAAATTAAAAGATGCTTACTCCTTGGAAGGAAATATGATCAACCTAAACAGGATATTAAAAAGCAGAGACATTACTTTGCCAACAAAGGTCCATCTAGTCAAAGCTATGGTTTTTCCAGTAGTCATGCATGGATGTGAAAGTTGGACTATAAAGAAAGCTGAGCACAGAAGAATTGATGCTTTTAAACTGTGGTGTTGGAGAAGACTCTTGAGAGTCCCTTGGACTGCAAGGAGATCCACCAGTTCATCCTAAAGGAGATCAGTCCTCAGTGTTCATTGGAAGGACTGATGTTGAAGCTGAAACTCCAATACTTTGGCCACCTGATGTGAAGAGCTGACTCATTGGAAAAGACCCTGATGCTGGGAAAGATTGAGGGCAGGAGGAGAAGGGGAAAACAGAGGATGGGATGGTTGGATGGCATTACCAACTCAGTGGACATTGGTTTGGGTGAACTCTGGGAGTTGGCGATGGACAGGGAGGCCTGCTGTGCTGTGGTCCATGGGGTTACAAAGAATCGGACACGACTGAGCAACTGAACTGAACTGGACTGAAAGGAGATCAAATCAGTCAATCCTAAAGGAAATCAGTCTTTCCAATGAACATTCAGGACTGAAGAGAATGAAGTTTTGACCAAAGGATAAAGTGGGCTGAGAAGTAGAAAGAGGCCACATTGTTTATGACTTTGAATTTCAGTCTAAAGAGTTTCTATTTTATTACATAGGCAAACTTTTGCACAAATAAGTGACATAGTCACTTTTGAATTTCAGGACAAGTCCATCCATCAAGGCACTCTATGGTAGATGTGTTTAGGAGACATGGATATGGGTGTATTAGAAGGAATTGATAAAGAGAGCTTGCAAGTAGCAAGATCTTAGCTGCTGAGAGTTTTCAACACACCTATTTATATTATCTTCAGCTCAGGTTTATCCTATTGCCTGTGGAGTCCTTTTTTATTGTTGTTGTTTAAAGCTACTCCTGACATTTTCTCTTTTGATCTCTGTAAGTGCATAGGTATTTACTGAGGTGAGAATGAAACCGATTCCCTAGTGTTTGCTAATTATAATCATGTGTCAGCCAGGGCCAGAACACGGGGCTTCTATGGGGATTTGCTGCAGCATTAGCAAGCTATTGGTATTCAGAATACTCCGTTTGCTAGAACATTTAAAATTAAGTTTAAAAATATTTGTCTGTTGCTGCATTTAAATGTTTTAATTGTCTTAAATGCTTAAGAATCTGAATACCAAAGTGCCTAGAGAACATTTGCACGGAATGGTAAATAAAACATATGCCCCCTATTGTGACTTATGGCAATCAGGTAAAGTTGCTTTGTTTGTTTGTACATTACTAGAAAAATGTGATGTCATCCCACAATGGTGCTACCAAGTAGTGTCCAAGGACTATCATTTTTTCTAAATCCAGCTTGGAAAGGCAGACGTCCATATTTTCATTAAGTTATGAATTCTGTGAATCAGAAGCCACTCTTTTCAATTCTACAATCAACCAGCACTTGCCATTGTAAGGATTTGTGCTAGGAGAGATAAGCTAATGGAGTAGGAAATGGCAGCCCACTCCAGTATTCTTGCCTGGAAAATCCCATGGACAGACAAGCCTGGCCAATTACAGTCCATGGGGTTGCAAAGAGTTGGACATGACTGAGCATGCATGCACAGATAAGCTAAAGAGCAAGGCTGCTCAGTCTCCACAGTACTGACATTTCCTGTTGAGATAATTTTTTTTTTTAATTCGGAGATTGTCCTGTACACTATAGGCTACTTAGCAGCATCCATGTTGTCCTCCAAGTGGATGCCCTTAGTGACCCTCACATACTCAGTTGTTAATAACCAACAATATCTCTACACATTGTTAAATGTCCCTTGAGGCACAAATCACCCCTTGGTTGAGAACCACTGGTATAGAGTCTAGCATAAAACACAGTTCTTATCCCCAAGTAGCTTACAATCAAGCCATTTTATGACCCAGATTTTAGAATCAAGAAACCTCAGGTTTGAATCTTCACCTTGCCAGTTACTAGTCATGTAACCTTAGCTAAGTTACTAAACTTCTCCGAGATGCACTGTATTTACCTTTAAGGGCATTTAAGGAAATACTACTTAATTTGCAGAGTCATTGTGATTATAGAAAAGTAAAGAATGTTATGAATAGCATCTGCTAAAATGGCTGCGAAAGTGTTCAAGACCAACTGTGCTTATTGCTTGCTGGGTTTTACTGCTTTCTACCTGGCCTCAATGAGATCTTTTTTCCAATTTAAGTCTGATGCCTCATGTATGCACTGGTCCCTACCCCTTCCTACTTTCTCAGTAATCTGATTTCATGATTTGTCTCTTCAACATTGCTTTTTCCCTTACAGATGGACTCTGGTCAGAGAGAGAAAATTATAAGTATTAAATGAGATTATACCTGTGAATCATGTAATCAAAGAGGAATCTGCCAATAAAGTGGAAAACCTAGGTCAGGCCAAAATGCTACTGATGAATCACATTTGTTTATTTTGAGGATTGGTAAAGGTTTAACATTGCATGTTGGTGACTTAAGAAGCTTTTGTATTTCTCTCACTGTGAGATATTCCATTCTTATTTTCTCTTTATTACTGAGAGAGTAAAACTCAATTAATTAAATAAAGAATAACCAAGTTATATTAGGGGCTAGGTTATGCTGTGTTAACAAACATCCTAAATATCTCAGTGACCTACAGTTTATCTCTTGCTCCTGCTCTTGGCTTTATCAGATGTTCAATTCCATACCGTCCTCACTCAGGAATCCAGACAGATGGGCTCTTTGCTCTTTAGAACAACATGTCTCATCCTACCAGCAGGAAGGGAACATGGTGATTTGTTCATGATCTCTTTAAGCAGGGGTTGGCATCTATAGTCTGCAGGCCAAATTTGGCCCACCATCTAATTTATTAGAATACCGCTACCCTTGTTTATCTATATATTGTCTAGGGCTGCTTTTGCACTACAAGGGTAGAGTTGAATAGCATACACATATAACGACAGATTGTGTGTGGCCCAGAAAGCCCCAAATACAGACTGTCTGGCTCTGTGCAGAATAAAAGTTTGCCACACCTGTCTTCAAGGGTTCTTCCTAGAAGTAAACATACCATAATTAATCACATTCCACTTACCCTAAGAAGTCATATGGCCATGCCTACCAACATTTCATGCAAAAGTAGAGCCTAGTCTTGATCATTTATCTTCCAGTACCCCAAGGGTGTAGTTGTCTCTTTCTTGCTCTCTTCAGACTTAGGGATACGTCTAAGAGATATACCTGCAAGATGAATAATAATAATAAAATCTATTGTATCTTTTCAATGGATGCCACTGATAGAAGAAATCAGAAGTTGCTCTTACAATTAGGCAGGTAGAAAACAAGTGTCATATTTGGGAGTGGTACACTTAAATTACAAAAACTATCAGTTCTTCCTCTAATTTTAATTCTAGTACTTATTTATGTGTGACAGATACTGTTGGTTGCCAACATGATGACCAGTTCCCCTTCCTTCCTTGCTTGTAGAAGTATGGCTTTGTTAGGGCAGCACCTTCCCTTCTTCCCTGTATTATTCCTGGCTTCCTGCCTCAAAGTGCAGCAGTTATTTTGTGACCATGAAGCAACAAATCAGGGGACAAAAGGTTCACATACTAAAGGGTAAAGAGTAGAAATATGGAAGGAAAATGGGGTCCTAATAGTATAATTGAACTACCAGACTGACTCTGGAATCACCAACTTTCAAACATCTTGGGGAGAATGTTTCCATTGTTTAAGCCCCATTAAATTGGGTATTTCCAACTTTTAGCCGCCCAAATCCAAAGTCATAAATTGTGCCATTGGACATACAAATATTTAACTATTTTTAGTCTCCAGTCTTGAAGCCTTTATTGGTAAAATAAAGATAATTATATTGTCTTTCTGAGCATGAATTTCTATAAGGTATGTGTATAAGAATGGCTCCACCATGGCACCCTGGCTACCTTGCATGTCTCCACAATTTGACCCGAATCTTGGCAGAACACACCCCACAATCCTCTTACATGGCAAGATGGACGTCTTGTGAAGATTGTCACAATCTGTTTCTCATCCTCTTCCCTGTTTTGAGAGAGGCTCCAGCTCTTATGAAAGGCTTCCATAAGGCAGTTTATCATCTCTCTCTCTCTGGTTATAGTGAATACAGGGCTTTCCACTTCACTTTACCCTTTAAGGTACAGCTCCAAGCTCTTGTGTCATTAATTCTACAAATCACTTTGGCTCGTTTACAACAGCAAACCAACATATGAGTCATCTGTCATCAGGTACCTCTGATACAGTGTCATCTTGAGAGTCCAAGGACATGTGAAGGTGATACCATGCTGATTTTGCTTTTGCTCTCTTTGAAAGTAATAAAGTGAATCCATTTCTGCTGTTTATCTCCTTACTGGTCAAATCTATGGAACTGTGGCAAGCCAACCTAGCAGCTGTTGCATTTATGGATGCTTGCTTGGCTGAGAGCAAGGACTCGGTAAATGTTAGTAAAACATTATAGTAATGATGTTGTGGTTGTTTAGGCACTAAAGTCATGTCCAACTCTTTGCGACTCCATGAGCTGTAGCCTAGCAGGCTTCTCTGTCCATGGAATTTAATAGGTAAGAATACTGGAGTGGGTTGCCATTTCCTTCTCCAAGGCATCTTCCAGATCCAGGGATTGAACCCATGTCTTCTGCTTGGCAGGCAGATTCTTCACCACTGATCTACCTGGGAAGCGCCAGTATAGTAATACTAATAGCATTATTATAATGATAAAAATAATATTATAATCATGTTTCTGAACCTCAGGTTTTTTTTTTTTACATAAAATGGGGATTACATGGGAAAGAATTAACATTAAGCTCTTAAAGTGTCATTTGTATATAAAATAGTATTAATAACTATTTTCTCAGGTCACTGAAGATGTTTTTATTCATAGTTTTGATTTATGATATAAGGATATTATAATTTAAATATTAATCTCTATAGTATTTATTGTAGACAATTATTCAATTGTCCAGAGAGCCCCAAATCATATGTCTTCTGACTAGAAGCAGATTGAGAGGTTTTGTCACAATTATTGGCCTTGTCTTCTGACATCAGCAATATACACATGTCCTAGTTTGTTGAGATTCAGTTCAGTTATTCAGTCCTGTCCTACTCTGCGACCCCATGGAGTTCAGCATGCCAGGCTTCCTTGTCCATCACCAACTCCCAGATCTTACTCAAACTAATGTCCATAGAGTCAGTGATGCCATCCAACCATCTCATCCTCTGTCGTCCCCTTCTCCTCCTGCCCCCAATACCTCCCAGCATCAGAGTCTTTTCCAATGAGTCAGTTCTTCACATCAGGTGGCCAAAGTATTGGAGCTTCAGCTTCAGCATCAGTCCTTCCAATGAATATTCATGACTGATTTCCTTTAGAATTGACTAGTTTGATCTCCTTGCAGTTCAAGGGACTCAAGAATCTTCTCCAACACCACAGGGTTCAAAAGCATCAATTCTTTGGCACCCAGATTTCCTTGTGGTCAAACTCTCGAATCCATACATGACTACTGAAAAACCATAGGTTTGACTAGACTGACCTTTGTTGGTAAAGTAATGTCTCTGCTCTTGAATATGCTGTCTAGGTTGATCATAACTTTTCTTCCAAGAAGCAAGCGTCTTTTAATTTCATGGCTACAGTCACCATCTACAGTGATTTTGGAGCCCCCCCCCAAAATAAAGTTTCTCACTGCTTTCATTGTTTCTCCATCTATTTGCCAAGAAGTGATGGGACCAGATACCATGATCTTAGTTTTCTGAATGTTGGGCTTTGAGCCAACTTTTTTACTCTCCTCTTTTATTTTCATCAAGAGACTTTCATTCTTCTTCACTTTCTGCCATAAGGGTGGTGTCATCTTCATATCTGAGGTTATTGATATTTCTCCCTGCAATCTTAATTCTAGCTTGTGCTTCATCCAGCCTGGCATTTCACACGATGTCCTCTGCATATATGTTAAATAAGCAGTGTGATAAAATACAGCCTGACGTGCTCCTTTCCCAATTTGGAACCAGTCTGTTGTTCCATGTCCAGTTCTAACTGTTGCTTCTTGAACTGCATACAGATTCCTCAGGAGGCTGGTCAGGTGGTTTGGTATTCTCATATTTTGAAGAATTTTCCAAGTTTGTTGTGATCCACACAGTCAAAGTCTTTGGCCTAGTCAATAAAGCAGAAATAGATGTTTTTCTGGAACTCTTGCTTTTTCAATTGTCCAACAGATGTTGGCAATTTGATCTCTGGTTCCTCTGCCTTTTATAAATCCATCTTGAACATCTGGAAGTTCTTGGTTCATGTACTGTTGAAGCCTGGCTTGGAGAATTTTGAGCATTACTTTACTAGTACAGGATGAGTGCAAGTGTACAGTAGTTTGTGCTTTCTTTGGCATTGCCTTTATTTGGGATTGGAATGAAAACTGACCTTTTCCAGTCCTGTGGCCACTGCTGAGTTTTCCTAATTTGCTGGCTTACTGAGTGCAGCACTTTCACAGCATCATCTTTTAGGTTTTGAAATAACTCAACCAGGATTCCATCACCTACACTAGCTTTGTTTGTAGTGATGCTTTCTAAGGCCTACTTGACTTCACATTCCAGGATGTCTGGCTATAGGTGAGTGATCACACCATCGTGGTTATCTAGGTCATTAAGAATCTGCCTGCAATGCAGGATACCCAGGTTTGATTCCTGGGTCGGGAAGATCCCCTGGATAAGGAAATGGCAACCCATTCCAGTATTCTTGCCTGAAGAATCCCATGGGTGGAGGAGCCTGGCAGGCTGTAGTTCATGGGGTCACAAGAGTTGGATACAATTTAGCAACTAGGAGAGAGAGAGTGATCTTTTTTGTATAGTTCTTCTGTGTATTCTTACCATCTCTTCTTAATATCTTCTGCTTCTATTAGGTCCATACTGTTTTGTCCTTTTTTATGCCCATCTTTGCATGAAATGTTCCCTGGATATCTCTGATTTTCTTGAATAGATCTCTAGTCTTTCCCATTCTATTATTTTCCTCTATTTCTTTGCATTGATCATTGAGGAATGCTTTCTTATCTTTCCTTGCTATTCTTTGGAACTCTGCATTCAAATAAGTATATCTTTCCTTTAGCTTCTCTTCTTTTCTCAGCTATTTGTAAGGCCTCCTCAGACAACCATTTTGCCTTTTTACATTTCTTTTCCTTAGGGATGGTCTTGATCACTGCCTCCTGTACAATGTCAGGAACCTCTGTCCATAATTCGTCAGGCACTCTTTCAGATCTAACCCCTTGAATCTGTTTCTCGCTTCCACTGTATAATCATAAGGGATTTGATTTAGGTCATATCTGAATGGTCTAGTGGTTTTCCCTACTTTCTTCAATTTAAGTCTGAATTTGGCAATAAGGAGTTCCTGATCTGGGCCACAGTCACCTCCCGGTCTTGTTTTTGCCGACTGTATAGAGATTCTCCATGTTTTGCTGCAAAGAATATAATCAATATGATTTTGGTATTGATCATCTGGTGATGTCCATGTGTCTCTTTCAAAAGTGACTATTTATCCGTGTAATGAAGAAGGTGAAGGATGAAACCAAGGGAATATCCATGGGAAGAACGTTTCAGGCACAGGAAATGGTGGATGAAAATACTGAGATGAGAGTGTGTTTGACATGTCCAAGAACAGTTGGCAAGATCAGTTGAGCTGGAAAGGAGTGAATAAGAAAGAAATGGTATGAGACAAGGTCAAGGAAGTAGCAAAAAGCCAGAGCAAGTAGGGTCTTTATGTCCTTGGGACAGTGTTAACTTTGACTCTGAATAAAATAAGAAGGCATTGGAGGGTATTAAGTAGGATATTGATGTAATCTGATGTAATCTGTAATCTGACTGACCTTTTAGAAGGATTATCCTTGGTACTTTGTGGAGAAAAATGCCTACTATAGGGCAGATAGGGCAGACTCAGTGGAGTGTTTGTTTGTTTGCTTTTTAATATAGAAGATGTTATACCATGCTTTTTTTATGCTGATGAGAATGTGTGACATTCTTTGTAATTTTTAAACTGTCTTAATCCATCTTTCATTTTTTTAAAAATTTTACTTTATTTTACTTTACAATACTGTATTGGTTTTGCCATACATCTTTTTATTTAGCTAAACAGAGCATGAAGACTTGAGTTTTTATATTCACAGATGTGTAGTTTTCTTTCCTGTGTTTTATTCCTTGTTCTTTCAGCAATTTAAGCATACTAATTTGGTTGGTTGTTTTCTGATTCTTGATCTTGTAGGCTTGGTTATACATGTGTTTTATAAATATGAGTTGTGAGTTTCTGTTTAGCTTGGAGTTGTAGAAATCTCAAGAGCATTGGCTTGAGGATGTTTCCATTCTTGGAGAATTTGCATTTGCTTCTACTAATTACCCCAGGGTCAAAACAAAAGTAATCTTCACTCCTTTAGGTTAATTGTTAGCTTGGAGTTTCACAAATCTTGCTAGGATTTCCCATTCAAAGACCACAAACTTTCTTTTTGTTGTTTTCCCTACAGTAGGCCTTTTATTAAGAGAGTCTGAACTTGCAAGGATCTTGGGTCTTATTTCTCACGTCGTGTGTATATTAATCCTGGTTTTCTGTTCTTTCATATTTCTCTATCCAAATGTCTTGCTAACTGAAAAGTACATATATAACTCTAGTGCAATTTTAGATTAGTACTTTGTTTTTCAGATTCTTTGCATGTCTACCATGTTAAATTAATAACAGCTAGCACTTTCTGAGTGTGGATTATGTAATTGACACAGATTCCATCTTTTTAACATGCTCTATATCATTTGTACACCTAACAAAATTATGGTAAGGCAGTATTATTTTCTCCATTTTAGAAGCTGGGAATTTGGGAGATGAGACAAAAATAACTTGACTGAGTTTAACAGCCTATAACTGAAATTTTGTTATTTTTTTTCTTTTACTAGGTTGTAATGAAATCTATTGGTTGCTTATTGCTTTTAATAGTTTTATTAATGATAACTGGCCAATAATAAACTGCTCATACTTATAGTGTATAAGTTTTGACACACACATTCATCCACATGTAACAATAACCATAATCCAGATAATGAACATATGCTTCACCACCATAGTGTTATTGTGTCACTTTAATAATCATTCCCCATCATCTTCTCTAAATCCTGCCTTTCTCCAGGCAACCCATCATTTGCTTTCTGGCCTTAGAGACTTGTTTTTATTTCCGGGAATTTGTACAAATGGAAAATATTTTAGTTACATATATTTTAATGGTAATTTGTTGTATGTTGTTGTTTTTCAGTCAATCAGTCGTGTCTGACTCTTTGTGACCCCGTGGACTGCAGCACAACAAGCTTCCCTGTCCTTTACCATCTCCTGGAGCTTGCTCAAACTCACGTTCATTGAGTTGATGATGCCATCCAACCATCTCGTCCTCTGTTGTCCCCTTTTCCTCCAGCCTTCAATCTTTCTAGCATCAGGGTCTTTTCCAATGAGTTGACTCTTTGCATGAGGTGGCCGAAATAGTGGAGCTTCAGTATCAGCCCTTCCAATGAATATTCAGAGTTGATTTCTTTTAGGATTGACTGTTCTGATTTCCTTGCAGTTCAAGGGACTCTCAAGAGTCTTCTCCACCACAGTTCGAAAATATCAATTCTTCAGGGCTCAGCATTCCTTTTGGTCCAATTCTTACATCTATACATGACTACTGGAAAAACCATAGCTTTGACTAGATGGACCTTTGTCGGCAGAGTAATTTGTTGTACAGGAAATGTTCATAGAGAAGATCAATAAAGTACAATATAATCTCTTTAGTGGAGTGATTGACTACCTTCATTTCCCCAACCTAGCATGATGCCTAGTATTCATTTATTCCTTCTGTAATTTATTTATTTACCATTCATTCATTCCTTTCTCAGGGAGATTTCACTCCTACTTAGATTAATGATACCTGTTGTATGCTCTCATAGCACCTTAATCTTTTGTACACTCCCATACCCCCAAATCTCATCACACTTGCAATTGCCTTTTTACTTGTCTGCCTTACCTACTCAAGTATGCACAAGTATAGAAGTTGATGAATGCTGCCATTTATTTGACACTTGGTAGATATCAGGTGTTTTGCTATTTTTACTTGTCTATTATAGCCAGATCAATCACAAGAAAACCGCTTTGAGATTTCTTGGGTATTACTATTCCCATTGGACAGATGGGGAATGGAATTTCACAGATATTAATATCTATTACATTCATTTATTCATTCATTCATCAGATATTTGTTATGTGCCTGTCAAGTCTATGCCATAACATCTTAGTCTCTGGAGATACAACCATTTTGCTAAAGCAAGCATGGTCCCTGCCTTCTTATACCTTACTATTAGTATTAGAAACAGACTTTAAACAAATGATGAAACAAATTTTTATGAAATTTTGCTATGAGTATTATAGACTGAAGAGTCTATAACAAAGAATTGATATTTATAGGAAGGTCAGTGAAATCCTTCCTAAGGAAGAAAAATATGGTCTGAGATTTGAAAGACACATAAGAAATAGGTAGGCTAAGACATGAGTTACAAAATTTTTCAATACAGGCAAATATCAATATGGAATATTTTTGAAATGAAATGGGCTAAAGAATATTCAGAGAATTGGACATTTGGAGGATGAATTTTAAAAACAAATTGTGTATACAAATATGCTGCATATACCATAAGTAAAATTTATAGGTAGTTTGAAACAGTGGTATAAATAGTATGGTCTGTTTCTGTGATTTTGTTGTAAAAATTCAGTAGAACATAACTAGAAATTCTGTGGTTGTTAAAAATCTGGACTAACAACCACTTGTAAAAGAATGAAACTAGAACACTTTCTAACACCACACACAAAAATAAACTCAAAATGGTTAAAGATCTAAATGAAACACCAGAAAATATTAAACTCCTAGAGGAAAACATAGACAAAACACTCTCCAGCATAAACCACAGCAGGATCCTCTATGACCCAATCCCAGAATATTGGAAATAAAAGCAAAAATAAACAAATGGCACCTAATTAAAATTAAAAGCTTCTGCACAACAAAGGAAACTATAAGCAAGGTGAAAAGATAGCCTCCAGAATGGGAGAAAATAATAGCAAACAAAGCAACCGACAAATAACTAATCTCAAAAATATACAAGCAACATACGCAGCTCAATTACAGAAAAATGAAAGACCCAATCAAAAAGTGGGCCAAAGAACTAAACAGACGTTTCTCCAAAGAAGACATACAGATGGCTAGCAAACACATGAAAAGATACTCAACATCACTCATTATCAGAGAAATGCAAATCAAAACCACAATGAGCTACCATTTCACACCAGTCAGAATGGCTGCGATCCAAAAGTCTACAAGCAATAAATGCTGGAGAGGATGTGGAGAAAAGGGAACCCTCTTACACTGCTGGTGGGAATGCAAGCTAGTACAGCCACTGTGGTGAACAGTGTGGAGATTCCTTAAAAAATTGAAAATAGAACTGCCTTATGACCCAGCAATCCCAAGGCTGGGCATACACACCAAGGAAACCAGAATTGAAAGAGACAGACCCCAAAGTTCATTGCAGCACTGTTTTTAAGCCAGGACATGGAAGCAACCTAGATGTCCATCAGCAGATGAATGGATAAGAAAGCTGTTGAACATATACACAATGGAATATTACTTGGCTATTAAAGAGAATGCATTTGAATCAGTTCTAATGAGGTGGATGAAACTGGGGCCTATTATACAGAGTGAAGTAAGCCAGAAAGAAAAACACCAATACAGTATACTAACAGTTCATTTCAGTTCATTCACTCAGTCGTGTCCAACTCTTTTTGACCCCATGAATCACAGCACACCAGGCCTCCCTGTTCATCACCAACTCCCGAGGTTCACTCAGACTCACATCCATTGAGTCAGTGATGCCATCTAGCCATCTCATCCTCTGTCGTCCCCTTCTCCTCCTCCCAATCCCTCCCAGCATCAGAGGCTTTTCCAATGAGTCAACTCTTAGCATGAGGTGGCCAAAGTACTGGAGCTTCAGATTTAGCATCATTCCTTCCAAAGAAATCCCAGGGTTGATCTCCTTCCGAATGGACTGGTTGGATTTCCTTGCAGTGCAAGGGACTCTCAAGAGTCTTCTCCAACACCACAGTTCAAAAGAATGAATTCTTTGGTGCTCAGTCTTCTTCACAGTCCAACTCTCACATCCATACATGACCACAGGAAAAACCATAGCCTTGACTAGACGGAACTTTGTTGGCAAAGTAATGTCTCTGCTTTTGAATATACTATCTAGGTTGGTCATAACTTTTCTTCCAAGGGGTAAGCGTCTTTTAATTTCATGGCTGCAGTCACCAGATGCAGTGATTTTGGAGCCCCCCCAAAATTAAGTCTGACACTATTTCCACTGTTTCCCCATCTATTTCCCATGAAGTGATGGGACCAGATGCCATGATCTTTGTTTTCTGAATGTTGAGCTTTAAGCCAACTTTTTCACTCTCCTCTTTCACTTTCATCAAGAGGATTTTATTTCCTCTTCACTATCTGCCATAAGTGTGGTATCATCTGCATATCTGAGCTTATTGATATTTCTCCTGGCAATCTTGATTCCAGCTTGTGCTTCTTCCAGCCCAGCGTTTCTCATGATGTACTCTGCATATAAGTTAAAAAAGCAGGGTGACAATATACAGCCTTGACGTCCTCCTTTTCCTATTTGGAACCAGTCTGTTGTTCCATGTCCAGTTCTAACTGTTGCTTTCTGACCTGGATATAGGTTTCTCAAGAGGCAGGTCAGGTGGTCTGGTATTCCCATCTCTTAAAGAATTTCCCACCGTTTATTGTGATCCACACAGTCAAAGGTTTTGGCATAGTCAAGAAAGCAGAGATAGATGTTTTTCTGGAACTCCCTTGATTTTTCCATGATCCAGTGGATGTTGGCAATTTGATCTCTGGTTCCTCTGCCTTTTCTAAAACCAGCTTGAACATCTGGAAGTTCACAGTTCATGTATTGCTGAAGCCTGGCTTGGAGAATTTTGAACATTACTTTACTAGCGTGTGAGATGAGTGCAATTGTGGGGTAGTTTGAGCATCCTGTGGCATTGCCTTTCTTTGGGATTGCAATGAAAACTGACCTTTTCCAGTCCTGTGGCCACTGCTGAGTTTTCCGTATTTGCTGGCATATTGAGTGCAGCACTTTCACAGCATCATCTTTCAGGATTTGAAATAGCTCAAATGGAATTCTTTCACCACCACTAGCTTTGTTCATAGTGATGCTTTCTAAGGCCCCCTTGACTTCACATTCCAGCATGTCTGGCTCTAGATGAGCGATCACACCATTGTGATTATTTGGGTCATGAAGATCTATTTTGTACAGTTCTTCTGTGTATTCTTAGAACCTCTTCTTAATATCATCTGCTTCTGTTAGGTCCATGCCATTTCTGTCCTTTATCAAGCCCATTTTTACATGAAATATTCCCTTGTTATCTCTAATTTTCTTGAAGAGATCTCTAGTCTTTCCCATTATGTCCTTTTCCTCTATTTCTTTGCATTGATTGCTGAAGAAGGCTTTGTTATCTCTTCTTGCTATTCTCTGGAACTCTGCATTCAGATGGGAATATCTCCTTTTCGTCTTTGCTTTTCACCTTTCTTCTTTTCACAGCTATTTGTAAGACCTCCCCAGACTGCTATTTTGCTTTTTTTGCATTTCTTTTCCATGGGGATAGTCTTGATATCTGTCTCCTGTACAATGGCAGGAACATCAGTCCAGAGTTCATCAGGCACTCTATCAGATCTAGTCCCTTAAATCTTTTTCTTACTTCCACTGTATTATGATAAGGGATTTGATTTAGGTCATACCTGAATAGTCTAGTGGTTTTCCCTACTTTCTTCAATTTAAGTCTGATTTTGGCCATAAGGTGTTCATGATCTGAGCCACAGTCAGCTCCTGGTCTTGTTTTTGTTGACTGTATAGAGCTTCTCCATCTTTGGCTGCAAAGAATATAATCAATCTGATTTCAGTGTTGACCATCTGGTGATGTCCATGTGTAGAGTCCTCTCTTGTGTTGTTCGAAGAGGGTGTTTGCTATGACCAGTGCATTTTCTTGGCCAAACTCTCTTAGTCTTTGTCCTGCTTCATTCCGTAATCCAAGACCAAATTTGCCTGTTACTCCAGGTGTTTCTTGACTTCCTACTATTGCATTCCAGTCCCCTTAATGAAAAGGACATCTTTTTTGGGTGTTAGTTCTAAAAGGTCTTGTAGGTCTTCATAGAACCATTCAACTTCAGCTTCTTCAGTATTACTGGTCGGGGCATAGACTTGGATTACTGTGATACTGAATCGTTTGCCTTGGAAATGAACAGAGATCGTTCTGTTGATTTTGAGATTGCATCCAAGTACTGCATTTTGGACTCTCTTGTTGACCATGATGGCTACTCCATTTCTTCTGAGGGATTCCTGCCCACAGTAGTAGATATAATGTTCCTCTGAGTTAAATTCACCCATTCCAGTCCATTTTAGTTCACTGATTCCTAGAATGTCGACATTCACTCTTGCCATCTCTTGTTTGACCACATCCAATTTGCCTTTGACTGGTGCATTAAGCGCAGGAGACTGCGACTGGTGCACTAAGCGCGGCTGAGAGCAGCTAGCCCATGTCCGAGGTCAGGGGCAGCGGCTGAGAGGAGCTACCCAAGTCTGAGGTCAGGGGGGCCTGGGAGGAGCCACCCCGCGCCTGAGGCCAGGGACGGCGGCCGGGAGGAGCAACCAGACACCCAAGGAACTGTCACTTCGCGGGTGCAGGAGGGCCTAGAGGAGCTATCCCACGTTCAAGGTCAGGAAGGGCAGTGATGAGGACATACCTTTCATCCAAGGTAAGGAGCAGCAGCTGCGCTTTGCTGGAGCAGCCGTGAATAGATACCCCATGCCCAAGGTAAGAGAAACCCAAGTAAGATGGTAGGTGTTGCAAGAGGGCATCAGAGGGCAGAAACACTGAAACCATAATCACAGAAAACTAGTCAATCTAATCACGCTAAAACCACAGCCTTGTCTAACTCAATGAAACTAAGCCATGCCCGTGGGGCAACCCAAGACAGGTGGATCGTGGTGGAGAGGTCTGACAGAATGTGGTCCACTGGAGAAGGGAATGGCAAACCACTTCAGTATTCTTGCCTTGAGAACCCCAAGAACAGTATGAATATGCAAAATCATAGGATAGTGAAAGAGGAACTCCCCAGGTCAATAGGTGCCCAGTATGCTACTGGAGATCAGTGGAGAAATAACTCCAGAGAGAATGAAGGGATGGAGCCAAAGCAAAAACAACACCCAGCTGTGGATGTGACTGGTGATAGAAGCAAGGTCCAATGCTGTAAAGAGCAATATTGCATAGGAACCAGGAATGTCAGGTCCATGAATCAAGGCAAATTGGAAGTGGTCAAACAAGAGATGGCAAGAGTGAATGTCGACATTCTAGGAATCAGCAAAGTAAAATGGACTGGAATGGGTGAATTTAACTCAGATGACCATTATATCTACTACTGCAGGCAGGAATCCCTCAGAAGAAATGGAGTAGCCATCATGGTCAACAATAAGAGTCTGAAATGCAGTACTTGGATGCAAACTCAAAAATGACAGAATGATCTCTGTTCATTTCCAAGGCCAGCCATTCAATATCACAGAAGCTGAATATTTCATGTAAAATGGGCTTGATAAAGGACAGAAATGGTATGGACCTAACAGAAGCAGAAGATATTAAGATGAGGTTCTAAGAATACACAGAAGAACTGTACAAAATAGGTCTTCATGACCCAAATAATCACAATGGTGTGATCGCTCATCTAGAGCCAGACATGCTGGAATGTGAAGTCAAGGGGGCCTTAGAAAGCATCACTATGAACAAAGCTAGTGGTGGTGAAAGAATTCCATTTGAGCTATTTCAAATCCTGAAAGATGATGCTGTGAAAGTGCTGCACTCAATATGCCAGCAAATACGGAAAACTCAGCAGTGGCCACAGGACTGGAAAAGGTCAGTTTTCATTGCAATCCCAAAGAAAGGCAATGCCACAGGATGCTCAAACTACCCCACAATTGCACTCATCTCACACGCTAGTAAAGTAATGTTCAAAATTCTCCAAGCCAGGCTTCAGCAATACATGAACTGTGAACTTCCAGATGTTCAAGCTGGTTTTAGAAAAGGCAGAGGAACCAGAGATCAAATTGCCAACATCCACTGGATCATGGAAAAATCAAGGGAGTTCCAGAAAAACATCTATCTCTGCTTTCTTGACTATGCCAAAACCTTTGACTGTGTGGATCACAATAAACGGTGGGAAATTCTTTAAGAGATGGGAATACCAGACCACCCGACCTGCCTCTTGAGAAACCTATATCCAGGTCAGAAAGCAACAGTTAGAACTGGACATGGAACAACAGACTGGTTCCAAATAGGAAAAGGAGGACGTCAAGGCTGTATATTGTCACCCTGCTTTTTTAACTTATATGCAGAGTACATCATGAGAAACGCTGGGCTGGAAGAAGCACAAGCTGGAATCAAGATTGCCAAGAGAAATATCAATAAGCTCAGCTATGTAGATGATACCACCCTTATGGCAGAAAGTGAAGAGGAACTAAAGAGCCTCTTGATGAAAGTGAAAGAGGAGAGCGAAAAAGTTGGCTTAAAGCTCAACATTCAGAAAACGAAGATCATGGCATCTGGTCCCATCACTTCATGGGAAATAGATGGGGAAACAGTGGAAACAGTGTCAGACTTAATTTTTGGGGGCTCCAAAATCACTGCATCTGGTGACTGCAGCCATGAAATTAAAAGATGCTTACCCCTTGGAAGGAAAGTTATGACCAACCTAGATAGTATATTCAAAAGCAGAGACATTACTTTGCCAACAAAGGTCCGTCTAGTCAAGGCTATGGTTTTTCCTGTGGTCATGTGTGGATGTGAGAGTTGGACTGTGAAGAAGGCTGAGTGCCTAAGAATTGATTCTTCTGAACTGTGGTGTTGGAGAAGAGTCTTGAGAGTTCCTTGGACTGCAAGGAGATCCAACCAGTCCATTCTGAAGGAGATCAGCCCTGGGATTTCTTGAAAGGAATGATGCTAAAGCTGAAACTCCAGTACTTTGGCCACCTCATGCGAAGAGTTGACTCATTTGAAAAGACTCTGATGCTGGGAGGGATTGGAGGCAGGAGGAGAAGGGGATGACCGAGGATGAGATGGCTGGATGGCATCACTGACTCGATGGATGTGAGTCTGAGTGAACTCCTGCAGTTGGTGATGGACAGGGAGGCCTGGCGTGCTGAGATTCATGGGGTCGCATAGAGTTGGACATGACTGAATGGCTGAACTGAACTAAATTTGCATTGATTCATGGACCTGACATTCCTGATTCCTATGCAATATTGCTCTTTACAGCTTCGGACTTTGCTTCTATCACTGGTCACATCCACAGCTGGGTATTGTTTTTGCTTTGGTTCCTCCCTTCATTCTTTCTGGAGTTATTTCTCCACTGATCTCCAGTACCATATTAGGCACCTACTGACCTGGGGCTTCCTGTTTTAATATCCTATCATTTTGCATTTTCTTACTGTTCATGGGATTCTCAAGGCAAGAATACTGAGAGATTTACCATTTCCTTCTCTAGTGGACCACATTCTGTCAGACCTCTCCACCATGACCCACCCGTCTTGGGTGGCCTCACGGGCATGGCTTATTTTCATGAAGTTAGACAGGGCTGTGGTCTTAGTGTGATTAGATTGACTAGTTTTCTGTGATTATGGTTTCTGTATATCTGCCCTTTGATGCCCTCTTGCAACACCTACTGTCGTACTGGAGTTTCTCTTACCTTGGATGTGGGGTATCTCTTCCTGTCTGTTCCAGCAAAGCACAGCCGCTGCTCCTTACCTTGAACGAAGGGTATCTCCTCACTACTGCCCCTCGTGACCTTGAACATGGGATAGCTCCTCTAGGCCCTCCTGAGCCTGCGCAGCCACTGCTCCCTGGCAGTGGGGTTGCTCCTCCCGGCCGCCTATACGGAATTTAGAAAGATGGTAATGATAACCCTGTATGAGAGACATTAAAAGAGACACAGATGTATTGAACAGTCTTTTAGACTCTGTGGGAGAGGGCGGCATGATATGGGAGAATGGCATTGAAACATGTAAATTATCATATGTGAAACAAATCGCCAGTCCAGGTTCGATGCATGAGACAGGGTGCTTGGGCTTGGTGCACTGGGATGACCCAGAGTGGTGGGATGGGAAGGGAGGTGGGAGGGCCATTCAGGATGGGGAACTCATGCACACACATGGTGGATTCAAGTCAATGTATGGCAAAACCAATACAATATTGTAAAATAAATGAATAAATAAATTTAAAAAAGAAAAAGATATTTAAATCTTCATAAAATCAAGAGTTTTGAATTAAACATAAATCAAAAATGTTTAATTCATTATACAACTTGATTTTTAAATTTCATTATGCAATCCATTACTGATGTCATCCCATATTGCAAAACATTTGTGATTCTCTCATTAAAAAGTAATAAAAATATAGCTTCAAAGCTATCACCAAGTACTAATAGTTAACAAATATTCTAAGTATATAACTTACTTTAAAGGTCACAAAAGCCCAGTGAGATGAATGTTATCATCTCAACTTTACACTGAGGGAACTAAATTTCAGAGATGATATACTTTTGAAAAAGACTGAGATCAGTGTGATTTGCCCAAGGCCCCTGAGGCAGAACTGGGATAAGATTTTAAAAAAAAAAATGGTTCAGGGAATTCCCTTGCGGTCCAATGGTTAGGACTCAGTGCTATCATTGCTGTAAGAGTGGGTTTGATCCTTTGTCAGTAAAATAAGATTCTGCAAGTGGCTTTGCGTGACCAAAAAAATTAAACAAAGATTTTTAGTTCAGTGCTTTTTTCATACAAAAAAAAAAAAAGAGAAAGATCTAGAGTGAGCTACTATGAGCCAAAAGAATAAATTAAAAGAAGTGTTAAATAATGAATTAGAGTTAATAAAATAAAAACTGAGTGTGATTTTGTCTATCTAGACTTGCTCTCTCATTTAAGCAGCATTTATTAGATGCTCTCCACCATCAGTGTTTATTAGAAGCTCTCCACTTAGAGAAAAAGTCTTGTATTTTCACTTTTAAACACAACCTCAAGTGTTGCTTGCCATTCTTTAGTTTTCCCTTCCCTCCTATTTAGAAGGCTGTGAGACAGCAGCGAGTCATATTACATTAGAATTTCCAAGGAGGAGGTGTCTAGGCAACAGAATGGAAAATAAATGAAAGACTTTATCTAACTGTCTTTTTGCTGCTCTCAAACTATAATTTACTTTAACATGGCTATTTATCATGAAGATACCCATGCAATGGATTTAACAGGCAAGGATAACCAATAATGGCTTAGTGAATGCATTTCAGTTCTGTTTCTTATGTTCTTTTGTGTATTCAGAGCTGTGTATTCAGCTAGAAAGCGTGCTGCTCTCTACACATTGATTTTTTACTTGCATCCATGTATACATGTGTACACAAGTATGTGCACTCTTCTATAGCAATGATATTCAAATATCATTGGTGTTTTTCCAGCTATTATAAATACTTTCCACCCTGTGTTTTTCCAGCTATTATAAATATTCTCATTCAGCCCTTTAAATGTGACTAATTACAAAATAGGAAACCAAGGCCAACATTACTAATCTGTGCACATCTGTTATGTTTCAGATAGAGTATCAGTCCCTGAGCCTAACAAATTATTTATTGTACAATCCACCCAGTGGACCCCATGAAGTAGATTATTATTATCTCTATTTTACTCACAAGGGAAATGTGACTCATAGAAGTTAAGGAATTTTCCTGATATCTCCTGACTAGTTATTTGACAAGTTTGGATTAAATACAGATGTGCATGCCCCCAAAGTTTATATTAATGCATACTCACATGACTCTTCATAGATCATGAAATAGTAAACAGTGGTGCTGGGACTCTAACCACATGTGCTGATGACTTGACAAGATGCAATATTAGATCTCTTATTAAATGACAACACCACTTTGAGAAAAAAATGAATTTAAAATTGCTGGGTTTAAAAGCATTTTTTTAGGTTTAAATTATTTTGAATGTAACCATTAAAGTGTTACAACTGGATTTCAAGGGAAAGCTTTAATTAAAATCACCACGTGCACCCCTCAATCTACTTTGGCTCACTAAGTGTTAAACAAATGTTGACTTTGGGTTTGGAATTATTTAATTGGGGGTTAAATAAGATTATTCTTTTAGGAATGTATATTGAGCTCTTCCATTGTGGCTGCATGTATTAGATGTTCTATGCTCAAAAGTGATCATTTAATGTTGTAGTCCATGATACAATTTTATATGTAAACAATTGATTTGAATAAACAATAATGTAAATTACTTAAATTGATGAAATTATGTTACACAACCATTCTCCATGATTGACATAAGTGAACCATTTATCACTGAAGTAAACATCATACTACTGCTATAGGTGTTGATTGTGCTGATGAGATTTTATTTTCCTCTAATCATTAGTTTTATCTACATATGTACGCATTGCACTTTTCAATCAGATACCACTGTACTTATGCAGAAATCAACTGCTGCTTTAAAGTAAGTGCTCATTTTGAGGAAAGCTTAATGTTATGATCTTTCCTTTATTTGAAGCATTAAAGTAATATTTGGTAAATACACACAATGGAAAATTTAGTAGCTATTATAAATAATTTTAATGACATGAAAAAATGAAAGATGGAATTCAGAATGCAAAACTGTGTTTTCAGGTTGATCTCAGCCTAGTTGTTGTTCAGTCACTGAGTCATGTTCAACTCTTTGCAACCCCATGAACTAAAGTGTGCCAGGCTTCGCTGTCTGTCACCAACTCCCAGAGCTTGCTCAAACTCATGTCCATTTAGTTGGTGGTGCCATCCAACCATCTCCTCTTCTGTTGTCCCTTTCTCCTTCTGCCTTCAATCTTTCCCAACATCAGGGTCTTTTCCAATTAGTTAGTTCTTCATGTCAGGTGGCCAAAATATTGGAACCTCAGTTTCAACATCAGTCCTGCCACTGAATATTCAGAACTAATTTCCGTTTGGATTGACTGGTTTGATCTCCTTGCAGTCCAAAGGACTCTTAAGTGTGTTCTCCAACACCACAATTCAAAAGCATCAATTATTTGGTGCTCACGATTATATGAATAATTTAAACTCATTTTATGAATTTTATGCTTGTATATTTTCTGCAGGAACACGAATCATCCATATGTTGACTTCTCTTTCCTGTCTTTACCCACTTCTGTAATCTTTCTTTTTTTGTATTCTTTTCTGTGTAATATTCCACTGTAGCCCACCAGGCACCTCTGTCCATGGGATTTCCTAGGCAAGAATACTGGAGTGGGTTGCCATTTCCTTCTCCAGGGGATGTTTCTGATCCAGGGATCAAACTTGTGTCTCTTGCACTGGCAGGCAGATTCTTTACTGCTGTGCCACCTGGGAAGCCCACAATGTCTAAAAGGTACTGAATAAATATGGGTTAAAAGAATGAATTTTAAATTCAACTCAGTGGTAAATTTCATTGGCATATGTTTGACTCCAACTGTTTCTTTCTTCCTGCTTCCAATAGAAAAGAGGCCCTCCAATATGGGCTTTCCAGGTGGTGCTAGTGACAAAGAACCCCCCTGCCAGTGCAGAAGACATAAAAGACGTGGGTTCCATCTTGGGGTTGGAAAAATCCCCAGAGGGGAGGACATGGCAACCAACTCCAGTATTCTTGCCTGGAGAATCCCATGGACAAAGTAGCCTGGCTGGCTACAGTCCATAGTTTTGCATACAGTTAGACACGACTGAAGTGGCTTAGCACACTTCAGATTTGGCAAATAATAAAGTAATGATAAATAAAATAATAAATTAAAGTTTTCTCATTTCTTCTCAGCTAGACCAAAAATATTGGGGAACAGTTTCATAAAATCTGAGATAGAATCTGTCACAAGAACTGTGTCCTCCTTAAACTTACTCCCTTGTCCACTGATTTCATCATGGATTATTTCAAATATTTAAAGGTGTGATCATCCTGATACTGTTTAACCTGTTCCAAATTATAGAAAGAGGATGAGAGCTGCCAGTATTCTTTCAGAAGTTGGCAAAATTCTGAGACTCAAAGAATAGTAGACAAGAAGATCCTAGAAGATTTAAATATATAAATCCTAAATGTAAAATATTAATAAGAGAATTCACTGGTGCATTAAAACATTAATTTACTACAACCCAACAAGGTTTATTCAGAATATAGGGATTACTTGATACTGGAAAAGTATTAAAATGTTTGTGTAATTCGCCATATTTATAGGCCAATTCAGATTTTTTTCATTGTTGATAACCATGCATAGATGGACACTTCCTTAACATGTTCGGTTGTGAAATATTGACAAAGGTCTCATCAAAAACAGGAATGAGGCAATAATGCCAAATACCACCTTTTCCTGAAAGTTCTATAAGTACTAGTCAGTGCAAATAGTTAATACATGGGAGAATAAAATAACAGGTAAACCTATTAGGAAGGAGAGCAAGAAATAAGTGTCATATACAGATGATAGGAATATATACTATTAATAATCCAAAATATAAATCAACTGAAACATTGCTGACAAAAGGAACATACTGGTTGATCACAAAGTTAATATATGAAAATCAATAACTTTCCTGAATACAAATGGCCACTATTAGAAAATACGGTGGAAGGACAGGTTCTCTTTTCCATAGCAGCAGAGTGATAAAATAAAAAGGAATAATATCAATACAAATTAACCTGTAGAGAAATCACAGCTCACAATGGATTTTCAAGTAAAAATTCAGTAAAAATAGAACCACTTCGAAATTTTGAAGCTCTTTTTATGTGATTCTTAGAACAAAGCAGAAACCCAAACCTTAATCTCTGACTTTATAGGAAATCATAGGAATTAATCACACTGCAGTTTAAACCAGAGAGAATGTGAAAAATTATATAGAGAAAAATCAATAACTTTTAAAAGTTCTTATTTTAATACAAGAAGACTTGAAAATAAGTTAAGCATACAATTCAAGAAGCTGGGAAAAAATAAATATAAGGATAGCAAGAAGTAATGTTTGAAAAATATATCAGAGCAATTGATTAAATTGAATTATCAATAGAATAAAATTGTGGGATCACTAAATAAAAGGAGATCCTTTTATTTGAAAAGAGATTTGAAAATAACAGGAAAAGGCAAATTAATGAATGAGTTTAAAGATACAATAAAAAAGAGAAGAGATATATAAAATCTGATATTTTTAAAGGTCAGTATTATAACCACAAATAAAATATGATAATAACTATGTACTATTTTAGGGTAATATATTTGAAAGCTCTGATTAAAAATGTTGTTTTCTCAACAAATATATATTACCAAAATTGGTGCAGGAGACTTTCAACCAAGGTCATCCTATAAGCCTGTGCTTTTATTTTCTCCTCTGCTTCAAGTCCATATTCCTATAGAAATATTTTTTATGGAATCAAATATTTAAAAATTTATCACTTTTTAAAATGATATAATATAAATTGGATATATAAAATTTCAATGGAATGTCACCACTATTCTTATAGATTGATTTAAGAATTAATAAAAAGCAGAGAGTTTCTCTTAATAACATTAGAAGTCTAAGTAAGTGGGGACAAACTGTTTAGGTGTAAAATTTTAACATGAAAGTAAAAGTAACAACATTCTCTGTAATATACACTGTTAAAAATGACCAAGCTTGCAAATTTTATTTTTATAATATCTCTACAGAGATAGTCTCCATTTTGGAATTGTGTAAAGTATCTTTTGTCTTGAGTTTTCCATTTTGTAGTAGAGATTAGGAACATTCAGTTACACTATTTTATCATTTAAAGGATACATATTTTTATTTTTCTTTCTATTTCCCCATTACATTAGCCCTGCTGTGAATGTGCATACACTCTTTGGAGTTTATGCTCTGTTGAGATAGATTAATCATATTAACTTAGGCTCCAAGAGAGCAGTTTTGCTTTTTTAATAAATATTATGTTTTCTAGATCTCAGACCCAAGGAATTTCTCTTCAAATGTGTTTTTCTTGAACTCTGTTCCTTTTATGTCATAAAAGAAACCCATTGCTTTATTTCCAAGTTTTCTTTTCACTTCTTTCTCAAATTGTGACCTGTACACACAGAGTTAATCTTAAAAGTTATTATTGAATCTAAAGGATCAAGAAGTCCTGTTTCTTTTCTATTATATTTCTTATTATGGTACAAATTTTAGAAACTTGCAACTAATCACAAAATAAAACAGAACAATCCCAGTTTTCTGGGAACTGACAGTCTTTAATGTTTTTTTTTTTCAACACCTCCCTCTTCTCACACACATAAAGGCTGTTTTAATGGACTTAATGGATAAAATTGAATACTTGTTCTCACCATCATCCATGCAATATCAACATACCTATTCAAATATATATGTACTCTAACTTCAAATAACATCCCATTTAGTAGCAAAAATTCATAAGTGTATAATACAGAGACTGGTAGAAAAATAATTTTTCCATAAATATGTGCATATTTAATCCCTGGAACCTATAAATCTGTTAATTTACATGACATAAGGGACTTTGTATATGTGGAATCACACATATGTATGTTTTAATGAATGGATATAATTAAAGTTATGGACTTTAAGATAGATTACCTAGATTATCCATGTGGGTCCAGTCTTATTCACATGAGCCCTTATAAGGAGAGAATTTTCCTTTAGTGGAGGCAACAGATGAAAAAAATCAGAGATTTTAAATATCAGGACCTGATGCACTTTGAAAGTAGTGGGAAAAGGCCACAAGCCAAGGTTTGTGATTGGTCTCCAGAAGCTGAGAATGAATCCTAGCCAACAGCTAGCTTTGAAACCGGGACCTCAGTTCCTCAAACACAATATAAGAAATTGGATTTTCCCAACAGCCTCAATGCACATGGAAGCCAAATCTGTCCCCTAGGCCCACAGGAGGAGACACAGATATGCTGACACCTCCATTTTAGCTCAATGAGGCCCAAGCCAAACTTGCATCATGCAGAAAAGAAAAAGTGAAAGTTGTTCACTCATATCCGACTCTTGGCGACCCCATGGACTATACAGTCCATGGAATTCTACAGACCAGAATACTGGAGTGTGTAGCCTTTCCCTTCTCCAAAGGATCTTCCCAACTCAGGAATTAAACCCTGGTTCTTGCATTCTTGCATTGCAGGCAGATTCTTTACCAGCTGAGCCACTAGAGAAACCCTGTGACATAATCACTGGGTATTGGTTTAAGCTGATTTGTTACAGCAGCAATAGAGAACTCATCTCTGCAGCATCCTATCACAATTCTATGAAAAACAACAGCAAACAGCATGGTTAGCATGTTTATGCACTGAATAAGAAGTGGTCCACTTTGCTCTTCTCCTGGAGTTCTGTGATGTGTGTATGCTGCTCATTGTACTCTTAGAAAGGCAGGAAGTGGGGACAGGCTATCAGCTACAGACCCGAAGTGGAAGAGGCATTTCAGTGTTTACTGGGCCCTCATTTACCCCATGTACTCAGATTAAGAGTTTATTTACTGGTGTTCTTGCCCCAGAGCCAGATATTTAGAATATTTAATGTCAGCTCTTATAATTATGATGTTTTCACTTAGAGTCTTTGGATTAAGTTTCAGCTTGCTACCATTTAGAATTAGCAACACATTTGTTTCTTATCCTTTCTGGTTGTCACAATAACTTTGGGAGGAGAGGTCAGATGGATGGTCATCTTCGTTTAAAGATGAAAAAAGTAAGGTGCAGATAGATTACATGTTTTGTAGAGGGTCACAGAAACTGTAAGTGTGAGAGCAAGGATTTAAACTGCCTTCTAAGATGATTCAGTGGTCTGTTCTCCCTTAGGGAAGAGTTTACAAGCACCAGAGAAGGCTGCCTGGATTTCACAGTAATCTGGGTTGAACCAGGTTGCTTTCCTCCCTCCTTTTCTTTTTCATACTTTATCCATTAATCTTTTATCCATCATTTTAATTAAAACTTTAATCCCTTCCCAAATGCACAGCTTCATATTTTCTGAAGGGAAAAACAGAAAGAACTGTTCTTTTCTGAATTTTTTGAAAATAGTACTAAAAGCGCATTTGACTGTCACTAAAAAGGTTCTCTAAAGAAAAGTGTTCCTCTTTGAATACCACTGTAAATGTTCTTGGTGTCTTAATGTTTGTATTATTTATTATTAGATAGGTGTGCTTTCTAGGAGGAAGTGTTAGAGAGTATATCTATATCAGGGTCCTAATTTTTATCGGGGCATCGAGGAGAGTTTCTTGAGGAAATGACCATTAATGTGAGATATGAAGAATGAATGGGAGTTAGTGATGTGAGGAACAGAAGAAAAGAAAGAAAGGCAATGGCTTTGAGCATAGTGACTGAAGGGCAAGCTGAGGCCCAGAGGCAGGGAGGCACTAGAGCTTGAAGAGTCTTATTGTCCATGTTAAGGACATTAGATTCTATCCTGAGAACAGGCATTTGTTGAAGGGATTTAAGCCAGAGGAATGATACAGTTCAGTCTGTTTTTAAAAAGTTCCTCTCACTATTACGTAAATAGTGCTTTAGAAGAAAACTTGAGAAATCAAGGATGCCATTTAAATTTTTGGATTAGTGAATATGTGCTTAAGTTGTTTTGGTTGTGTCTGACTCTGTGACCCTATGGACTGTATCTCAGGCTTCCATGGTGGCTCAGCTGGTAAAGAATATGCCTGCAATGCAGAAGACCTGGCTTCGATCCCTGGAGAAGAGAACGGCTACCCACTCCAGTATTCTGGCCTGGAGAATTCCATGAACTGTATAGTCCTGCCAGGTTCCTCTGTCCATGGGATTCTCCAGGCCAGAATACTGGAGTGGTTTGCCATACCTCTTCCAGGGTATTTTCCTGAACAAGAGATCAAACCCGCATCTCGTATGTCTTCCGCATTGTCAGGCAGGTTCTTTACCACTAGTGCCACCTGGACCACTAGAGAAATCAAAGTTGGCACTAGATTTTGGCCTGAGCAATTGGATGGATAGAGGTATAATGTATTGAGATGAGGAAGACTGGAAGAGGAGCAGGATGGGCAGAGAAAATGGAATTATGAACATGAAGTTTTGAGATATCTGTAAGACTTCTATGTAGAAATGCCAAGTAATCAGTTTTATATGCAGAGTTGAATTCCAAGCTAGAATGAAAAATGTAGGATCATACGTATATATATATATATATATATATATATATATTGGACTAGATAATTTGGGCATGAATGAGATAGGCTAGATAGAGAATATGAGATGAAAAGGCCTATGGGAGATAGTAATTCCACAAACAGAAAGGTCGGTTGTCAATCTTATTAGCAATTCTGAAATCACCAAAGCCATGAACTATATTTTAAAAACTTAATTGTAAGTAAAACTTGAACTGATCTTAAGATATTTAGTGACAAAATCTAGCTAGCACTTATGTGAGTCTTTCAATGGCCTCTTTGTCTAACATGTAATCATTTAAATTTGGATGTGGTTTTCAACCTGAATATTGGTATGTCTGATTAGAGGCTACTGCTCCAAACCCACTAGGTTATTAGGTAATATGTTATATGTAATATATGCTCTGTGTTACTTCCTGATATCTAATATTTGATTTCTGCACATCTTGTCCTGAGTGGTTTAGATAACTTACCTGTAGCATGTGCTAATGTACAGGAAGCCCAAAGAACATGGCATGTGTCTGGGGCAAAATGTGAAATGGTCATAAAAGAAGCTGAAAATATAGGACTAGGAAAGGCCATGCAGATCTTTGTACATCATATTAAGAAATGTGATACTTAGATTAAATCTAGTGATACTTTTTGTTTACTTTTTATAGATAAATTTTTATTCCTATTCTGTAATCAGTGAACCCGAAACTCAGACAGGGTAACTAACTTGCCCAGTGCTACATGACTAATAAATGGTTGGTTTCTTATCTAGGGCAAATAATTCTAGAGATCTCAGTCTTAACTATAACACTGTAGTGCATAATAATCAGTGTGGATTGGCAAATATTTTACCTGTTATGAACAGTATATTTGTGTGCATATATGCATGTTTATTTGCTACTAATTTTTTAACACATTTAGTGAGGCATAATTTGCAAACAAAAAATTGTATGTGTTCTGCCATGAAACAGTCATAACAGTCTAGGTAATGAAGAGTTTGATAACCCACACTCTATACCCATCTCTGGGTAATCACAAGATCAGTTTTTATTACAGTAGATTAGTTTATCCTTTTAGAACATTTTATAGATGAATAATAATATATATAAAGGCATGAACCATATATATGAATGTGTATACATATATAATTTCTTTTTATTGCTGAGTGGTATTCCACTCTCTGCATATATTGTAGTTTATCTCTTTACTTGTTGATGGACATTGCTTCCCCCCCTAGTTTTTAGTCATAAAGTAAAGCTGGTGTGAATACTTATGAACAGTTTTTGTATGGCTATATGTTTTCAGGTTTTTTTGTTTTTTAATTAAACACTTTGAGATGAAATGGCAAGTTTGCATGGTAGATGTATGTTTAACTTTATAAACAAGCAAACAAACTAAAAATGTTTTGCAAAGAGATTTGATCATTAGTATTTTCCACTGTGGGCTTCCCTGGTGGCTCAGAGGTTAAAGCATCTGCCTGGAATGCTGGAGACCTGGGTTCAGTCCCTGGGTCGGGGAGATCCCCTGGAGAAGGCAATGGCAACCCACTCCAGTACTCTTGCCTGGAGAATCCCATGGAGGGAGGAGCCTGGTGGGCTACAGTCCATGGCGTCACAAAGAGTCGGACACGACCCTCACTGACACTGTTAGTCTTTTTGGTTTTACCCATTACAAAGTTGTGTAGTGGTATATTGTTGTGGTTCACTTTGTACTTCCATGATAATTCATGATGGTTAATGTCTTTTCATGTGTTTATTGGCCATTTGTATGTCTTTCATGAATCACTTATTCAAATATTTTACTGTTTTTATTGGAATGTTTGTTTTCTTATTACTGAGTTGTAGAAATCCTATTTTAAATGTTTGCTTCAGGGTTTAGGCTCAGATTTAATTGGTGGCTCAAGTATAATTTCAATTTTATTAGCATTTGCTGCATTGCACTGGACTTGTACTAAGCACAGATACTTTAGGGTTGATGCTGAGCCTTGTGTGGCTCTACGTACACTGAAGTGTTTCTGTTTTTCTGGATCTATCTCTTTTGTTTCTTCCTTGCTCTTTATCTTGCTGAGTTTCCTTTACTTGGTTCATCTGGAAAGTTGGTGTGATTTCTATTGGAGTTTCAGTTGCCAGCCCAGTCCTTGAATAAAGTCTGTCTTTAGAGCAAAGTTGGAGAAGGCAATGGCACCCCACTCCAGTACTCTTGCCTGGAAAATCCCATGGACGGAGGAGCCTGGTGGGCTATAGTCCATGGGGTCACTAAGAGTTGGAGACGACTGAGTGAATTCACTCTGACTTTTCACTTTCATGCATTGGAGAAGGAAATGGCAACCCACTCCAGTGTTCTTGCCTGGAGAATCCCAGGGATGGGGGAGCCTGGTGGGCTGCCATCTATGGGGTCACACAGAATTGGACACGACCGAAGTGACTTAGTAGTTAGAGCAAACTTGAAGGAGAAGGGAGGAGGAGAAGGGAGGGAATAAAAAGAGGAGAGAGAGATCTCCACAGAGATCACCTCTCTAAGTTTTAAGCTGTCTTCATAATCCACCTAGTTGATCTTTGTGCTCTGTATATGATAGTCTTTTTAATGACAGAACTGAGAGATGACGTTGACCTGGACTAGAGTTACGGTAGTAAAGTTGGAGAGTAATCAGAGATGTAAAAAATATTTAGGAAATAAATCAAATATTGAATGCATTTTTTAATATCGTTGCATTTTATTGGAATAAATGAAACACTGGAGGAATTCTAATTGGGGAAAGGGCAGATCAAGTGTTCTATTTTAAATACTATAAATGTGAGATACTTATGGTAGAGTAATATTTTGAAACATTAACCATCAGTTCCCTTCACATACACTTTCTTTACCTATTACTTGTCTGGAGTCAGCTGGGCTTACTGCCCTATCATGAGATCATTATTGCATCCTAAGAAACACTAAGAAAAAGAAATGGACAGTGTTCATCCTGAGACTTCCAAATAAACTTCTGAAGATATAACTTTGACAGGAAGCACTTTTGGATTGCCATAGCCTGAGACTTCCGACTTATAAGAATTGAGGTTCTAGATTTAAAAGTTGGTATAGAAGAATGTCTTTCAGATTACAATACCACTGCTGAATCACAACTAATTGTTCCTGCCTTAGAAGACTGGACAAGGGTCCTCCCAAATGGGGACAAGGGCAATTTTTATGGTAAAGAAAGAGAGATGTGATCTCTGGGAAGGAACACCAAGACATATCCCAATCCATGGGGTTTAGTTCTAATATAAGTACTAATAGAAATCCCCCTAAAGTTTGGGGGAATCTTAAAAGTGAGGGGACTTGAGTGTTAATCCACATCCTGTTATCTCAGAATGGTATAAGTCTTATGAATTTCCAGACAAGACTGAAATATGACACTGACAGCTGGTTGAAATAGACAGTGCTCTCTTGGTTATGATAAAATGATACAATAGAGTTTATATGACTGGATACAAGAGGAGATGTATCTCAGTATTTGTAGAGGCCCAGTAAATGGCCAGCCCACTCTTCCATATGTCATGATAATAGGTAAGCATTCTGGAACTGAGATGTCATCCTAGGGAGAAGAAAATGACAACTTATTGTTTTTAAACCTAAAATGACTGAAAAATCCTTTAAATACTTGAATTTACCTGAAACTGCTCTATAGGGTTTTCTGCTATTGAGCTAATAGTTTCTTGAGATAAAATAATTTTAAATAGATAAGAATAGCTACATCTGATTTCATCAGTAAGTGTTATAATAACTGATAAATGTCAGTTAAGTCAGTTCAGTCCAGTCAACTACCCCATGGACTGCAGCATGCCATGTCCATCATCAACTCCCAGAGCTTACTCAAACTCATGTTCATTGAATCGGTGATGCCATCTAGCCATCTCATCCTCTGTCATCCCCTTCTCCTCCTGCTTTTGTCTTTCCCAGCATTAGGGTTTTTTCCACTGAGTCAGTTCTTCCCATCAGGTGGGTGGTGTATTTAAATGTTTATAGTACAATTGCTCCGAGAAGGCAATGGCAACCCACTCCAGTACTCTTGCCTGGAAAATCCCATGGATGGAGGAGCCTAGTAGGCTGTAGTCCATGGGGTCACTGAGAATTGGACACAACAGAACGACTTCACTTTGACTTTTCACTTTCATGCATTGGAGAAGGAAATGGCAACCCACTCCAGTGTTCTTGCCTGGAGAATCCCAGGGATGGGGGAGCCTGGTGGGCTGCCATCTATTGGGTCGCACAGAGTTGGACAAGACTGAAGCGACTTAGCAGCAGCAGCAGCAGCAGTACAATTGCTACTGTGGACGGTGACTACAGCCACAAAATTAAAAGATGCTTGCTCCTTGGGAAAAAAAGCTATGACAAACCTAGACTGCATATTAAAAACCAAAGGCATCATTTTGCCAACAAAGTTCCATATAGTCAAAGCTGTGTTTTTTTTCCAGTAGTCAGGTATGGATGTGAGAACTGGACCATAAAGAAGGCTGAGCACTGAAGAATTGATGCTTTTGAATTGTGGTGCTGGAGAAGACTCTTGAGAGTCCCTTGGACTGCAAGGAGATCCAACCAGTCATTCCTAAAGGAAATCAACCCTGAATATTTATTGGAAAGACTGATGCTGAAGCTCCAATTTTTTGGCCACCTGATGTAAAGAGCCGACTGATTGGCAAAGGCCATTAGGCTGCAAAAGATTGAGGGCACGAGAAGGGTACAACAGAGGATGGGATGGTAGGATGGCATCAATGGACATGTTTGAGCAATCTCGGGGAGATGGTAAAGGACAGGGAAGCAGGTGTGCTACAGTCCATGGAGTTACACACAACTTAGTGACTGAACAACAATTGCTGCGTCAATGTGTGTGTGTGTATGAAATTCAGTCTCCTGGATACCATACTGGTGCTGGAATGATATGATAACCATCCTTACATTGTAAAGAGCAAGTGGCCATGGAATTTTTGCTAATAAGTATAACAAAGGCTCATTTCAAAGTTAACCTGAGAAAGAGGAATGAACCAAGGAGCATCTCATACCTAGCTTCATTTAAGCCTTTTTCGTGATTTATTCATTACTTTATGTCTTTACTTTGAAAAATAATATCAGTCATTTCACAAGAAAACCCCACAGATTTCTTTTAAATCTCTAAAATTTTAATATAATACATTTAAAAATCAAGAAATTATGCGAAGGGGAGGCAGGATCAAGCTGTGTTTTTTTTTTTTTTTTGGTATTTGTAGTTAATGCGTCATCAGTGGGAAGGTTAATTTCTACACAGATTAAATTGTCATATCAACACTAGAGTCTGTTTAGCAAAGTCTGTAATATGTATTAATGTCTGAGAAGCACTTCAGGTATGTTAAAAATTCTTAATCTTAGTTTCACATAAAAATCACCTGAGGAGATTTTTAGAAATTCTAATTCTCAGGATGCATCCCAGACCAATTAAATCAAACTTTTGAATTAAGGGATCCAATTATTGGTATATTTTAAATATTCCCATTTGGTTCCATTATATAGTCAAATTTGAGGGGCACTCCTTTACAGTATCTTAACATTTCTGTTGC